>NW_023416308.1:78503768-78761999 GCF_014176215.1 Rousettus aegyptiacus | reverse complement strand
AATTTCATCTCTGTTTCACTACAAATTAAACTTCTGAAAAAATACAGGCACTGCTCTTATATCTAATGAGTTTTTGTGCTAATCCAACTATTCTTATTATAGCTGTTACTATAGACTTTATACCAAAGCAGCAGAAAATATATATGAATCTTAATCAGCTGTTAGATACATTTTTCCTTGAAAGGTTTCCGTTTTTATAGATCAATGTCCGTTCGACCTGATTTGAAAATCAGTAATTCCACATTTCTTCTTACGGGTTTCCCTGGCCTGGAACAGGACTATCCCTGGCTAGCCGTCCCCTTCTCTGGCATCTATGCTATGATTCTCTCAGGGAACTGCCTGGTGCTGCATGTGATTCGTACTGAGCCAAGCCTGCATCAGCCCATGTTCTACTTCCTGGCCATGCTGGCCCTCACCGACCTGTGCATGGGGCTGTCCACGGTGCACACAGTGCTGGGGATCCTGTGGGGGCTCAGCCAAGAGGTCAGCCTGGATGCCTGCATTGCACAAACCTTCTTTGTTCATGGTCTATCTATCATGGAGTCTGGAGCCCTTCTTGCCATGGCCTTTGATCGCTTTACAGCAATCTGCAATCCTCTGAGATACACTTCCATTCTCACCAATGCCAGAATCATCAATATTGGTATGGCCATTTTAGGGAGGAGTTTCCTGTTCATTACTGCTCCCATCGTCCGCCTAAAGTTCTTCCATTACTGCCGCCCCCACATCCTCTCCCACTCTTTCTGCCTGCACCAGGACCTACTCCGGCTGGCCTGCTCTGACATCCGCTTCAACAGCTTCTACGCCTTAGCCCTGGTCATCTGCACACTGCTTTTGGATTCAGTGCTCATTCTCATCTCATACATCTTGATTCTGCACTCGGTCTTGGCTATTGCATCCCGAGAGGAGCGACTCTAGTCCTTGCAGACTTGTGTCTCCCATATCTGTGCCGTCCTGGTTTTTTACATCCCAATCATTGGTCTGACTATGGTGCATCGCTTTGGGAAGCATCTCTCTCCTGTGGTCCACGTTCTCATGGGCAACATCTATATCCTTTTCCCACCCTTGATGAACCCCATCATCTACAGTGTCAAGACCCAGCAGATCCGTGGCAGGATTCAGAGGTGGTTATCCAGGAAGAAGGAGTGAAAGAAACACTTTAGATCAAAAAGGCTTAAGTGGCCTAGATGCAGAAAACTTTAGGCAAAGAGAGAGAATGAATGTATTTATTTAAGAAGTTAAATATAAGGCAACTGACCATAAAGGTTTTATGTGATATGCTATTAGCTAAAAGTTTATAGGTATCAAGAATGGTAATAAAACCATGTGTCACAATTCAAGTATAATGTTGGAAATAATAAAAATAGAATCATTTATCACACGTCTTTATCATTTTCTGTCCAGGAAAAGATAATATTAACAATTACCTAGAAAAATTATTTTGCAAGAAATATCTACAAGAAAGTTGTCCCTACACCCAGTTTATATTAACAGAGGCACAGTTTTATCACCACTTTGAATGGTTGCCTTGAGCGACATAGAAGTTACAATTTGTCTCTTACCTTAAATAATATTTTCAGACAGGTTAATAGTTTGTTTATGAAGTATTCCAAATCATTATTGCCATTCTCTTCTCACTGATTTTTAAGAAACCCTGTTTCTTGCTTCTCAAAGGAAATTTGTCGCTCTCCTTTACATATCTATAAATGACTACCAACCTTGCAATCTTAATTCTAATCTTACAGTAATTGATATCCTTTACTGTCCAGAATCAATGCTTCACATATCTAGTTAATTGGATCTTCTCTTATCTTTTCTGGATTTGACAAAAATCAGGAAGACAAGCCCTTTTTTGTGTTGAATCTATATATTACTTGAACATTAATAAGAGGTCAGATGACTAGCCATTTAGGAAAGTAATAAAACCTATTCTGTACTGAAAACTTTGTGGAATTATTATTTATGAGGATATTCAAAGGAAGAAGACTTTATTTTATTGTTTTTAATCTCTAGCGACAAAACATCTTCATCTTCCTCATCCTTAATATCAAATTAGAAAAAAATACTAACATTTATGCTACTAGCTAAAGTAAATCTTAATAAGTTCATAGAACTCTGTCTATGAATTTCTGAGACCAAACTTTGTAAACATTTTATCTTCATAAATAATTTTTCCAAATATTCTAATTCATAACCATGTTCCCTCTTCTATATTAAAGACTCTGAATTATTAATCCCATGACTCAATCTTTATAGCATATATTCTTGAAGAGGCAGTACTGTTTTGACATAAATGTAAAATATATTAAGGCACATGGATAGCTATGAGACAAGCCGACTTAGCAAATATGTAAGTATATAAATTAGTAAGCTCTTAAATTTTATTTTATTTTATTTTTTTAAATTAAGTTTATTGAGGAAGCTCTTCACTTTTAATCTTAATCAGAAAATGTACAAATAAAGTTAGAAGATTAAATGAAGAATAAAAATGTGTACCTGGGGAAAATGTGGCTTTGTTATTAGATTCTTTTGGAGTCCTTATTTACATTTTGAAAAGTCAAGATTCAGACAAATCATAAATAGTGTAGTGGACTGATAATAAAAATAACTTCAAATCTTCAAGGGTATTATGGCATCCAGTTCATAACATAATATCTACCTTTTTTTCCAACTTCCCAATAAATAGTACAGACCTATGAAACAATAATAAATATTAAACTCTTAAAATATTTGCAGTTCAACACATGATAAGAATTACTTTTCCTAGGCAAACAAACATGGCAAAAGACGTAATAAGGCAATAAAAAGAAGACAGGATTTACGTTGTCAGTACTTAGAAAAGAAATTAAAATGACCAATAAATATTAAAAGATATTCGATCTCATTTAAATTTAAATTGCCACAGAAGTTTTAAAAAGGAGGTCAAATACAATTTCACATTTGGTATGAACGCACAATGCAATATCCATATGATGTATTATTAAATTGTACACTTGAAACCTATATAATTTTATTAACCAGTGTCACTCCCGTAAATTTAATAAAATAGAAAAAGAAAAAAGAAAGAAAAGAAAATGTGATTGTCAGGAGTCACCGAAGCTGAGAATGTAAGATACTAAGAGACTTGCATATGCTTTTAATATAAATACAGCTTAGCACAAATTTTTTGAGCTAAATATGTCAGTGCTATACGAATATTAAATTATCATACATGTCAACTCCAAAATCCCTTATTTAGGTTATATGTGGGAATTGTTAAAATATGTACCATTCTATAACTTCTATATCTTTGGTTGTTATTAGCTTTTCTTTGTTAATTTCATAAAAAATAATAAAATGTTAATTTTATAGAAATGCGTTATATCTTGTAGCCACAATAGAGGTGAGAGTTCTTTTAATAACTGAAAATCTCCTTAGTTCTCATTTTAAGTATCAGCATTTCCAAAAAACACTTTTTTTTTTAATGGATCAGACCATGAATATTTATTTTAGTCTTTGCAGGCCACATGTGGTCTCTTTCATATATTTTCTTTGTGGTTTTGTTTTATAAACATTTACAAATGCAAAAAGCTTTCTTAACTCAAAAATGTGCAAAAACCACTACAGGAGGGATGTGGTCTGCAAGCTGTAGACAATATCTACACACAAAAAATAAAGAGCCACTAAACTATTTTCTATGTCCACAAGCTTTATTAGTTTCTTGTTACAGTTTAGTGGTGCCAGAGGGAAAGAGGGAGGAGTGCAGGTAGTAAGGGTAAAAGGGATCAAACACATGGTGATGGAAGGTGATTTGACTTTGGGTGGTGAACAACAATGCAATATAGAGATGATATATTATTGAATTGTACACTTGAAACCTATAAAATTTTATTAACCAATACCACTGCAAACATGTAATTAAAAAGATAAATAAAATGGTATCATTTCTAAGACGTAACCTAATTTGAGAAGTATGATAATGTGAAAAAGAGCTGGTGTTAAAATCGATGGATGCAATATAATATGAAGCATAATACTATTGTCTAGAGGACTGTTTCACAAATTCTTTCAAAAACACTTGTTACTATTTCTTGAAGAAGAAACTTTTTCTTAACCTTTAGATGTACTAATTTTAAAATAATTTTGTCCTATTTCACGAGATCGGAAACAGCACCTCAAATCAACTCACTCTGAAATTCCTTCTATGTATAATAGTATAAAGTATTTGGTTTGGGGGTTACCCTTAAAACAATTTAAAAAAATAAAGAGGGCTTCAGTGGAAATATAAAAGATACACGTTTTATTAATTAATTTATTTAACAGACAATTGACTTTTCTAAATTATAAAAATATGTTCCTATGGTTGTGGTAATCATTTCACAATGTATTCATATGTCAAAATAGCAAGTTGCACATCTTAAATATGTACAATTTTTATTTGTCAATTATACCTTAATAAAGGTGTTAAAAAATTTTTTTAAATAAAGAAATTATAAAAATATGACCACAATACACAAAAGATAAAGACAGTAAAGAGAATTATATGGTTCTAAAGTTTTTATAACCTACTAAAGTGTTATAAAAATAGTTAATATAATTTTATATATGTTCATTGTATACTAAAGTATTAAACTATTTTAGCTGTTTTAGAGTTATTTCCAAATTATGGAAATAATTAGTATAAAATATAGAAGTATAAAAAGCCAATAGAGAAGATCAAAATGGAATATTAAAAATGTTTTTATCCCAAAAAACGTAAGGTAGTAAAAGCAAGAGAGTTAAATGGAAAATAAATTTTAATGTAGTAGAATTTAGTGTAGTGATAGCTACACTAGAAAATAAATGGACTAAACATTCCAATTCAAAGACAGAAATCATTAGAGTAAATAAGAAAGAAAAATTCAGAAAGCATTTTTTGTTCGCTTTAAACAAGATGAATGTTACACAGTAAAGTCATTGGTGAGACAAAATAAAAGGGTAAAAAAGTTATAAACTGAAAACACTCATCACAAGAATGATGAAGTTGCTATGTGAATATTAGTAATACAAGAGATAACAATAAAAATGTCTTATCACAAAGACAAAGTAACACTAAACCAATGTAATGATATATATCAAAGATAAAATTATATATCTTGAATTTTTCAGATCTTGGTAGCCTCATTATTTTCTGAGTCTTATATGTATTTTATATCTGCATGTCTACACGAAACTCATTTGCAAATCTTGGTCTTCTTAGAGTCTTCTCAGTGAGTTAAACATTTGAATCAACACGGGGTGCAATGAGTCTGTCTCTAGAGACTGAATTTACTAAAGATGAACTCAAGTCACCGTGTTACATAGCTCTCCAGTCTTCATATATCTGTGCATAGTCCTGGCCCAGTCTTGTTTCTCTCCATTTTTATGTCCCCTTTGTGTAAAATCCAAGAACTGTCGGACCTTCCAAATCCGATGGGACTCCTGAGCATCATAATATCCCATTACAAGGCAGCCATAGCTACCAATTTGTCTACAGAGCTCTCAGTGCTCCCAAAGCCATCTCTATCATATATTTCAACCATTCCTAGGTGAGTCACTTTGTCTGGAGAATGCAATGAAAAACAATCATTTGTGGATTTGCAGAGAGGAGCAATTCGTGTTATTATGTGAGGTATTATTTGAGATAAAGCAGGTAGAAGTCAAGTGGGGAAAGATTTCTAGATTAAGAAAAGACATAAGTAGTATTTAAATAATGTGACTTGGTAGTAGAAAATAAGAAAGAAATATTGTCAGAACTTTTAAAAAGCGCTGATTATATTATCTTCCTTTTTAATGCAAGAATCTAAGAAGTTCCTATAACACAGTGGTTTCTGGTTGTATAAGTCACAGTAGTCACACTGTTCAAAGAATATACTAGGAAAGAAATTGAAGAAAACCAAGAGTAGAAAATGGCGATGGAGATACTGGCCATCTCTGGAGGGTCAGAAGCCTGAGCTGGAGGATAGTATACTAACAGATAGTACAGAAAATAGCATGTGTTTTACTAGCACCATGTTCTCTGAAGTGGCAGACTGCAGGCAAGGGACTGTGCTCGCTGACCCAGATGTAAGTAAAATGTCAATCTCCCTGTAGCAGAAGGAACACTGTATTTCTGTGTTTCAGAACAATGACAGAGCAAGGGAAAACTAGGAAGGTATGGGCAGGTGTTCTAATTTTCCTGGCCAATGCCTGATCCATGTTATTCACAATAGGCCTAAGATCAAGGAGACTGTCTAGCAGGCCAAATGTTCTCTGCAGTTCCCTCCTTGTGTTACACATTTTAGTGCCCTAAGGGTCTGGTCCCTCTTTAAGTCAAAACTACTTAATCGCTTTTTTTTTTTTTTTTAGTATTACCACATAAATACATTTACTGACAACTAGAGGCATAACTTTGTCGATAAGTAGATGTTTGTATCACAAAGCAATTAAGCTTATTTTTTATCCTAAGCAATTTTCTTAGATAGAAATCATGTTTATATAGACCTATGTATCTTAGTTTGCTTTCTGTATACCTAGTTCTCTGCCAGTCACTTGAGGTTTTGGTTTTTCAAAAAGGAAGAAAAATCATAGAACACGCGTAAACCTATAAACATATCAAGTACTCTTTTTAATAAGTGTAAAAACCTTCCACATTTTAAATGTTCAGTATTCTTAATTTCTTGCCCAAGATCTTATCTCTCTCTGGGTTTATAGGATTTACCTCTGTTGTAGTGATTCCCTAACTCTGGGTTTCTATATTATGGATATGGTTTAAATTTGAAATCTTCTAAAATGTTTTTAATGACGAATTTAAATTTGAATTCTCAGCTTCTTACAAGGAAACACCGCTAATATTTATTTACATAGGCCCAGGGTAATATATTTTAATAGGGGAATGCACATATCATAACCAGAAAGATTTTCTCTACACAGATAGTATTTGGAAATTCAAAGAGGAATAATAGATAGGAAAATATATTAATATTTTTCGAGCTTTCATATCTGGATTTCAAGAACTTAGATATTGGAGGCAACTGGAATTCTTTTTTTTTAAAGGTATGTTATGAAGCCTTGGGTGTACATTCCAGAATTATACTAAGAGGACGGTTATCAGAACAAAAGGTCAAGGTCAGAGCAAGAATCACTGGAAGATATTTGTGGTAATGACACCTGGAGAACTGGATTGTGGTTGCTTTGCAGGATAGATACTGAAGCCAGAGGCAAGGCAAGGACTCTAAGGCGAGCAGAACACTAACCAGGCTTACATTTTCCCTTTAGCTGCCTATGTAATTATTTACAACAATGTTTTAATTATCCAAAACAATGAAGAAATAAAATTTTTAAAAGGTTGCAGGTACAGGTAACATATTTGCAACTTTATCTTCACTTAACATATCAAATTAATTTGCATGTAAATCTTTTAAAACAAATTATGTATGGTAACTTTATAAAGATGTTGAATAAAATTAACTTTTCTTGAGTGAACCAGAAAAAGTTATCCTTATTATTTAAAACATAATATATGATTCATGAAATTGGATGGATTAACAAATTCAGTTGCACATATAGCTATTTTTGAATTATGTAGAAAAGGGCAAATTATGAAAATATAACTATTACAAAAAAACCTGTGTATAAGGAATATGCATCTAAAATTCTAATGGATGATTTGCATCATTCTGTTGTTTTCAGTGGGTATTCTTCACTTTAAAGATATGATTCTAATACACTATATATATTCTGATTATCTTTAAGAATTTTTCTAAAATAAGAATATATTAATAAAGAGTGAGGGTAAGAATTTATTATTTTTAATGATCACAAGAATTTGGTTATGTTAAGGTACTTGGATTTTTTTTATCCTGCATTCCTTTTTTGATAATTTGTCTGTAGGCTAGTATATTGTTAAAATTACAATTCCCTTCTGTATAACCTACTAATTATTGTATACTTGCCTGTATGTGTGTTTATGTGTATTGCTGCATGTATTTCCACACTTGATAAAAAAATTCCCTGTGAATAGTGGCTTTTGCCTTGAGATTCTGTATATTACACAAACCAAAAAAGTCTTAGGCGCATGCATGCGCATGCACACACAGATACCCACACACAGATTTCATCACTGGCTTCTTAGTATGTAATAAAAATGATAGAGTAGAATAGAATAAAACTACACAGGTAGAAAATTATGAAAGAACTTAATTCAATCTTCTTATTTGCAGATGATGATATTAGGATTTAGAATGGTGAAGTGGATTTACTCAAAGGCTTATGGAAGTTTTAGAGAAGAGCCAGCTCTTTAGAAAGATTATTAATTACAGAATGTCTGGGCTCTCCAAATACAGGACTGTGGAATCACTCTGCCATCCAGATTTCTGCCCATAAGAGACTAGACTGGCTGTTTTGTATATGAGAATGGAAACTCTCCAGCTTTAACATGGCGGACAATGTTACACGAAGCTACATTTCATCTTTCTTCCTGGTTGGTATTCCTGGCTTGCAAGATTTTCACTGCTGGATTGGAATCCCTGTCTGCCTCCTGTTTGCCCTGACCCTGCTGGGGAACAGTGTAATCATCGTAACCATTAAACTGGAGCCAAGCCTCCACCAGCCTATGTATTTCTTCCTTTGCATGCTGGCAATGAATGACATGGCTCTTACCTCTACCACAGCCCCCAAGATGCTTGGCATCTTCTGGTTGGAAGCTCACAGTTTTGAGTTTAATATCTGCCTAGCACAAATGTATTTCATCCACACGTCCTGCATAATTGAGTCGGCTCTCTTAGTTGCCATGGCCTTTGATCGCTATGTAGCTATTTGCATCCCACTGCGTTATACGACCATCCTGACGACACCAATGGTCATTAAAATGGGTCTGGGTGGCGTGACCCGAGCTATCCTTATGGTTTTACCCTGTCCTCTTCTCATTAAGAGGCTACCTTACTATACAAAATACGTCATTAATCACACCTATTGTGAGCACATGGCTGTGGTGAAGCTGGCCAGTGCCAACACTCTCATTAACAGAGCATATGGAATCTCTGTGGCCCTTTCAGTGATTATATTCGACCTAGGGCTCATAGCGACATCCTATATCAAAATCCTCCAGGCAGTCTTCCGGCTCTCTTCCCAGAACGCTCGCTCGAAGGCACTGGGCACCTGTGCTGCCCATGTCTGCACTATACTTGCCTTCTACACACCTGCACTGTTTAGTTTCCTAACTCACCGCATTGGCAAGAAGGTACCTACAAGTGTCCACATAATTCTTGCAAGTTTGTACCTTTTGGTTCCTCCCACAGTCAATCCCCTGGTATATGGTGTGAAGACCAAGCAGATTCGTGACCGACTGTTGGGTCTCTTCTTCTCAAACAGGAAAATTTCTGAACACTGAAATACGAAAATACAAAGCCACATTGCTAAAATCTGTTTCACGAAGTCCTGGCGTGTTAACAAAGGTTGCAACCTTGTCCCTAACATGCTATTCCTTTATTCAGCTATGTCATTTAGCAGACATATTTGATGCTGTGCATTTACTTTTCCTTTCTTTTAGAAATAAAGGAATGTCTCCTGATTGGAAACTTTGAACAAATGTTAGCAACAATTGTTATCTATTGCTGACATTATCTCATATTCTGTATTTATTAATTGTATATTTAATATCCAGAAGTGGGAAATGACTAGGCTAATTACTGTCACACACACTAAAACTGAATAAAACAGACAATAGCATTTATAAAAACAGGGCTTTTTTTTTTGCCATTTTTATCTTTTACATGCTTGTTTAAAAATTCTCAAGTAAAAATTATTTTCAAGTTGCTTTTTACATATTATAGTAATGATAATGCCTTAACATTTAAATAATGATCATTGTTTGTTTGTCTGTTTTCTAAGCACTTTACACTTCACAAGGAGTAAACCATTAGTCCACAAAACTATACTGTGAGATACGTGTTGCTTATTCTCATTATATCATTTAGTAAATCGAGACATAAGAGGTTATGTAATTTTCACAAGGTAACTCACCTAGAAAATGGCAGTGTAGGATTTGAACCCAGGGACTCTGGTTTTAGATTACATGCTTTTTATCATGGTATGCTTTTCACCATGATGGAAGTCTTACACTTATTATTCACTTTGAAAACACAGTAGTTTATTTTTCAAACATTTTATATTTTATTCTCCTACATGTGATCTTTTTAAAGATATTATAGTAAAATTCTTGAGTCTCCCTCAAATCCTCTGTATCTGGACATTTTATTATAATGTTCAGGAATTGTTTCTATTTTCCTAGATAAATGTCCAATCAATACTGCCTTGTAACATTATGACTATGTTTTCCAAATTGGTATAAAATTTCCAGAGTTTGAAAATTCTACTTATGGACATGCAGTTTCTTTTTCTTTCTTTAATTTTAGAAAAAAAAAAAAATTTGGTCACATTCATTAAGTGCTGCAGTTGAAAACAATTCTTTCCTTAATTAATGATATTAAATTTTATTATGCATGGAGCACAGAGGACACTACTTTGGACATATTTATAAATGCCCTGCGAAAAACATTCTTTTACGTTTAGACATTTCATGGATGAAGGTTCATTGAGTTGGAAATTGTCGATTGTTGACCAAGGTTGATATATATTTTCCATGTGTTTAATGGGTGTTTGTGTGTTTTCAATTGAGTTAGCTCCGCAAAACTTTGGTTTTTCTGTATGTTGGCCAAAGCAATATTCGTGTTTGTTGATAACTATATATGTATTTTTTTAACTTTCGTGTGTGTCATATTGTAATAATTTGTGTTTCCTTACAATGATACAAGTCTTCCATTCATTCCAAGGGTATATATTAAGTGGTTCTATAAGATATTTTGCAGCTAGAGCTGTAAGGAGAGAAAAGTCAAGTTCAAATATTACTTTTATCACTAATAGCCAGGCGAGTTTCATTTTTAAGTTTGTAAATTCTGAATTTCATCATTGTTAAATACAGAAAACAGTTTTTGCATTTTATAGTGTCAGGGTAGGATTCAATGAGATAATGAATGGAACACGAGTATCACAATATTCAACAAACTCTTCTTCCATGTACACCAGTGACAGTGCCATGATAGGCATTGGAAATATGAAGAGCAATTAGCAAAGGTTTTTTTTTTTTTCTAAACGCCTAAATAGAGCTCCCAAGTAGATATCTCATTTGGAAATCCTGTTTGTTTGTTTATCAAGACCAAAAGTGAACATTTTGCACTTATTTACCCAGCTAAACCACCCTATAAAATATCTTATCTCAGTGAATAATTTACTGAGTCACTGAAATCAGCAACAGAGAATCAGTGTCATAGAGTATTTATTGTCAAATATATGCCAGAAATATATGAGAAACTAAGTGGTAAAAAAAAGTTAAATAATTAACTAAAAAGAAAAAAAGTGCAGCATCTATCTCAGATAATGTAGAAAATGATAAATTCAATGCAATATAGTTTAAAATTTTGTAGATGATTATGGAACACCAAAAATAATACTGAATCTGACAAACGTCCTAGGTAAGGCATATTGGAAGAGATGCCAAGAGAAGACTAAGTTGATAAAATTACCAGGTAACAAGGCAAAGATTTCCAAGTGGAGGTAACATCACAATAAAAGTGAACAGACGTAGGAAGAAAAGTGGAAATACATCCAGAAAAAGTAATGTCATAAAACTAAAAGGAGAACAAAGGTTCAAAGGAAAACGTATAGTTAGAAAAGCAGCAGGCGCATCTAATAAGGAGAAATCTACTTTGTGGCACTGTGAAGTTCATTGGTCACCTTGGGAACTAACGGACTGTCAGGGAAATGGGAGTGGTGAACCCCCATACAATCTTGTACGCAATTCATAACTTTAGCTACAGGTGATGCATCTAACCTAAAACCTGAACTTATTTGACTAAAGGGCTACACTTTATTTTGTACTTATAGACTCTAACATTACTCTCGATCAACCACAGAGAATATGAATATGCCAGGTTCGTGAAACAACTTAGAGCACACAGGGTAAATAAAGCTTGCTGCTTCTTCCTGAAAATAAAATTTTATTGGCGTACCACTACATCCATTAATTTATGTATTGTTTATGGAACATTTGTCCTATACAGTGAGTTCTCACTTAACGTTGTTGATGAGTTCTGAAACTTTAAGTTAAACAACATGTAATAAAACCAATTTTAACCATAGGCCCATTGACATAAACCAGAGTTAAGTTCACATGTCATCTCACCAACCTTATAAGAAAACAATGCTGAATAAAATGGTAGTATTTGAGGACCTGCTGTAGTGACAATTAGGACAGAGATCACATGAATATAAAAACTTAAAATATTTACCCTGATCTGTTCCTTTACAAATTATTTGTCCACAGATGAATAGGATAAGGACGAACAGGATAAAAACCATGAGATTTTAGAGAGTAATAAAACTCAGTTTATTTATGATATTATGCATTTAAAAAACACAGAAATGTATAGTGTAGAATGGACCTTAAATTAAATATTATTGTTTATAATGTTGGAGGATTACTTAGAGGGATACAGACTGTAACAAAAAAAAATATAGCTGTATTGCAGATGTATAATATAATCTCACTAAGGAGGTGGTAGGAAAAGGCACTGACTGACCTAAGTAACTTTGGAAATAAGTAGAGTATAGAAACAAAGGCAAAAGGGACTGTTAATAAACCCTTTAGTTGATTCAGTTTTTCTCACAGGAGTAATGATTAACGAATCCTACAGGGCTTTACAAGTATACTAGAAGTTAACAATTAAATAAATGAGTGACAGAGGGTGGAAGCCAGTTTTTCACTGATGGAGGAGGAATTTTCTGATAAGCAAGAAGAGGCTAGAAAGATTCAAGTTGTAATAAATTAAAGTGGAAGACATTAGTAAAAACCGAAAATCAGCTTAATTTAGCATACAAGTGGTTACACATAGAAATATTTATGGATATGTGTGAATACATGGGTTAGCATACGCACAAAATTCCTTGCTCTGTCAGATGAAAGAACCTAAAAGAGAGACACACAAGCAGCAATGAGCATACCTATAGCACGATTCAAGAAATATCCAAAATGAGCCTGGAGCAACTTATAATGTCATAAAGTAAGAAGCGTTACACATACACACATACACATACACATACACACAGAGGCACACACATAAAATGAGGTGTATGTCAGAGAGGAAGATAAGCCAAATGAATGAGCTCCAAATGGTCAAATTGAAACAACTTGAGCAATAAAATAAAGGAATGTTGGATTGTAACCCAAATTATAATGAAAATATTCATAACTCTATACCGATATAAATAAATGATTAAATAAATTTTTAAAATAATGTTTCAATCTGCCATGTAGTAGAATTCCAAAAAATTTGTTAAAATGCAGCTAATCCATGATTGAGGAGTGCATAAATTCCTACTCCTTAAGTATGGATTGCATATAGTGACTTTCCTCCAAAGAGTATTGTATGAAAATGGGAATTCATAAAACAATAACTTTGCATTGAAGAAATCTGACAAATACTACTTGAGACAAGTAATTAATGTCAGATAACTCAGGTATGCACCCTCGATATGTGATCACGATGACACTGTAACATCTATGGTCTTCCTCCTCAAAATAAATAATTTCAATCTAATTATGCTAATAACATCAGATAAATTTCAATAGAAGGACTTCCTAGGAGGCACTTCAATAGTACTCTTGGATAGTGTTAAGGTAATTAGAAACAATGATAATCTCAGGAATTTCTGGCTGTGAGAAGTGCTCTGGAGAGCTTGAGCTGGTGTGTGAAACTGAGAACGTGCTGATTATTTTAAAAGGTGTCCCGGGAAAAGCAAAGCGGGATTTATGATGGGAATCCTAAATCCAAGTTCTAATCTAAATGTTCAGACTCTGGGTGTGAGCAGAGTTTATCATACTGTAAAATGCCTAGGCAGCAACTCAGAAAAACAAAAGTTGTTTTTCTCATCAAAAGAAGCTTAAGGAGATATGACAACTAAATGCAATGTGGCACCCTGGATGGGATCTTGGGACAAAAGAAGATAATAAGTAAAAAATAAAAAATTTCAATAAAATACGGACTTTAGGTAATTATAATGTATTAGTATTGGTTCCCTAAATGTGGCAAATCTATTATACTAAGGTGATAATAATACAAAAATCTGGGTGTGGGAGTCCATAGGAAATCTCAGTACTATATATTCAAATTTCTGCAAATCTAAATGTGTTCTAAAAATAAAATGTATAAATTTGCATTTCAATACAAAAATTAAAAATCTGAACTTGCTTAGTGCCTGCTTATGACTGCATGGTAATGATAACTAGAAGGACGAGGTGGAGGTGGAGAATGACAACTACTGCAATCAAAACGAGAAGACAAAAAGTAGGTAGTTCATTATCATTAAAATTATCGACTTTACACTGAACGTATTCTGCTTTTAGACAACACCATAAACTTAATATTTGTAATCAGAGGCTAGGCATTTACATTTAGGTGTGTTTTTAAAAAACTCCCGTCACTGAAAGATTAAAGAAGATCACCGAAAGACTGAAGATCTTCAGTGACCGAACCACAAACAAGTCTTCATAATTTCTGCCTTTTATGTCATCTAGTTATAAATTAATTCTGTATTCACAAAAACTGAAATTGTTTAAATAGGACTTAGAGTTACTTACGACTCTATACTTCAGCAGACAATGTACTAGAGAAAGCATAGACTCTCAGAACAAAGGTTTCTCTAAGTGAAATTTTGTTACTTGATATGAGATAAAATAATGAGAAATCAAAAGTATCCATAGAGTGAAAAATCTCGGACACTCGATCTTGAATCTGTTTGATCTTCACACCATAAACAACAAGACTGAGCAAAGTTCGGAGAAGCAGGTAAAGGGAAATATAGATATAAAGTGAAATACAGAACCCAAATTTGTGTCTAAAGGAGAAAAAAACCTAGGAGAGAGAACTCAAGGAAGACACAAATGTGAGCTATGCAGGGTTGGAGGCTTTAGAAAAAGAAGAAATTTTGACTACATTTTAATGTATAATTTAATAATCTTAATCTGTGCTTAATGCTTAATTCATGAGTATTCAGAAAAGAATTTTAGGATGATGAGATATGATAACAAATTAGATGATAGATTTATTTCATATAATACACTAGACTGGATTTCTTATGTAGTCTTAAAAATGACATTTGCTGTTTTTAAATAGGATAAAATATTAATATTTAATTTCACTTTATAGAAGTATCTGTCATTGAGCTTGTTGAGCATCAATTTTTTTCATAATTTTTTTACTTGTATGTCATGTGTGGACTAGATATGATCAGATCTGTGTGTTTTAACTAATTCTTTACCCAAACAAGTGAAAAGTCTTTCAATGGGAGTCAGAGCCTTACTATCTTGAATGCAAAAGTAGAACTTTGTATTTCAGCACACTTGAGATTACAGAGACTCTTATCAAGAATGTTTTTCTCAGTGTGCTGTTGTTGTTGTAACTGGAAACACAATATGACAATGGGATATTGATGGAGTTGCATTAAATCTCTATAATGCTTTAGGTAATAAGGTATTTTTAACTATGTTGATTTTTCCAATCCAAGAACACAGAGTGTCTTTCCATTTCTTTGTACTTTGATTTCTTTTAATAGGGTCTTGTAGTTTTCATTATATAAATCCTTCACGTTTCATTAGATTTACTCCTAGATATTTAATTCTTTTTGTCGCAACTGCAAAAGGAATTATTTTTTTGACTTCTTTTTCTGACACGTTGTTATTAGAGTATAGAAACGCTATGGATTTCTGAAAGTTGTTTTTGTATCCAGAGACTTTGCTGTATTTGTTTATTGTTTCTAGTAGTGTTCTTGTGGAGTTTTTCAAATTTTCTATATAGAAAATCATGTCATCCACAAATAGTGACAGTTTGACTTCTTTGTTTCCTATTTGGATGCCTTTTATATCTCTCTCTTGTCTGATTGCACTGGCTAGGACCGCCAATGTTAGTTATATTGAATAAGAGTGGCGATAGTGGACAGCCTCGCCTTGTTCCTGATCTTAGAGGGAAAGTGTTTAGTTTTTCACCATTAAGTATAATGTTGGCTGCAGTTCTGTCATACATGGCCTTTATTATGTTAAGGTTCTTTACCTCTGTACCATTTTATTAAGTGTTTGGATCATAAATAGATGCTGTATCTTGTCGAAGGCTTTTTCTGCATCTATTGATATGATCATATATGATTCTTATTTTTTAATTTTTTTATATGGTGTATCACATTAATCAATTTGCATATGTTGAACCATCCCTGCGCCTCTGGAGTGAAGTCCACTTGGTCGTGGTGTATAATCTTTTTAATATGTTGCTGTATTTGGTTCTCTAGTGTCTTATTTAAAAATTTTGCATTGTATTCATGAGAGATATTGGTCTGCAGTTTTCTTTTGTCTTTTTCTTTCTTTTTTTTTTCGCATTGTCTTTACTAGGTTTTGGTGTCAGGGTAATATTTGCTTCATAAAATGAGTTGGGAAGTATTATACCCTCTTCCATTTTTTTGGAAGAGTTTGAGGAGAATTGGTATTACATCTTCTTTGAATATTAGGTAGAATTCACAGGTGAAGTCATCTGCTCCTGGATTTTTACTTTTTGGTAGGTTTTTGATGGTTGTTTCAATCTCCATACTGTTATCTCTGTTTCCCAGTATGAGAATGTTCCAGGTGCACTAGAGAAGACTGTATAAGCGGCTGTTTTGGTATAGGAGGCTCTGCAAATATCGATTATGTCCAGTTGGCCTAATCTGTCCTTTAAGGATGTTCTTTCTTTACTGATTTTTCTGTTTGGATGGTCTGTCTATATCTGAGAGTGGGGTATTTAGGTCCCCTACTTTGATAGGTCTGTTAGTAATTGCTTTACGTATTTCAGGGCTCCTCGATTGGGAAAATAGATATTAATAAGTGTTATGTCTTCTTGGTGCATGATTCCCTTTATTACTATGAAGTGTCCCTCTTTACCTTTTTTACTTCTAAATCTATTTCATCCAATATTAGTACCACAATTCCTGCTTTTCTCTGAATGCCATTTGCTTGAAATATCATTGTCCACCCTTTTGCTCTGAGTCTATATTTGTCTTGGAGCTGAGACATGTCTCCTGGAGGAAGCATATGGTTGAGTCTTGTTTTTTGCTCCATTCTGCATCTCTGTGCCTTTTTATTGGTGAGTTCAGTCCATTTACATTTAGGGGAATTATTGAAATGAGATCTTCTTATAGCCATTTTATCTTTTCCTTTATGGTAGCTTGGTGTTTCAATGATTCCTTGTCCTTGTGTTTCTCTTTTCTTTATTTTATGGATTTTCCCTCTGATTCTTCTTGTTTTATGTTATATACATCAATTCTGACTCCATGGCGTGGGGTTACCATCATATATATGAAAAGGGTAGTTATATATATACAGTCATCCATTTTATTCTGCATGGGCCTTATCTCCTTTCTGCTTTGTGAATTTGGATCTCTGAATCCTCCCCTTTTCAGTCACTGTTATCTCAGTTTGTCCCTACGTATGCTGAACATTCATTACTATCTCGCTATAGCAATTCTCTTCTTATTATTTAACCTTATAATGCCCTGTTCTTGGTAAGGATTGCACTCTTCTGCTTCTATTTGCCTGATAGTCACTTTACTCCTAATTATGTATTTTTTTGTTTTGTTGTTGTCATTTCGTTTTAGATGAACTGACACTTTTCAGTATTTCTTGTAGTGCAGACCTCGTAGTGGAGAATTCCTTCAATTTTTGTATGTCCGGAAAGGTCTTAATATCTCTTTCATATATAAAGGAGAGCTTAGCTGGATGCATTATTCTAGACTGATAGTTCCTTTCACTTAATAGTTTAAATATTTGATTCCATTCCTTTCTGGCTTGTAAGGTCTACGCTGAGAAGTCCAATGATAATCTAACAGGTTTCCTTTATATATTACTGTTTTCTTTCCCCTGGCTGCCCTGAGAATCTGTCTTTGTCGTTGATTTTTGATAACTTCAATACAATGTGTCTTGGTGAAAGCCTTTTTGGGTTGAGATAATTGGGTGTTCTGTTGACTTCTTGAATTCCAAGCTCCAGCTCATTCCTTAGATTTGGGAAATCTTGTCCACTAGTTGTCTGAAAATGCTTTCTAGTTCCTGCTCCTTTTCCTCACCTTCAGGATTGCCCATTCTTCTTATGTTTCCTCTCTTGATGGTATCAGCTAGTTCTTGTATTTCTTTCATTATTTTTCATTCCTCAGTTTCTCTCTTCCTCCTTCAGATTTATTTCTAGATTTCTGTCATCGATATCACTGATCCTTTCCTCCATCTTGTTAACTCTATTTTCCAAGCTTCCTACTTCATTTTTTAATTCTTGGTATGTGTTCTTCATCTCAAGAAGTTCTATTTGGTTCTTTTTGAGGGTTTCAGTCCCCTTGCTCTGCTCATCTAGTTGTTTTTTCAATTCCTGAAATTATTGATTTGAGTTGTGTTGAATCTCATTGAGTTTTTTCATAAGTACCATCCTGAATTCTCTGTCATTTAAGTCGCATATTTCTATGTGTGTAAGCTTATTTTCTAGAGATTTTTCTCTTTCTGAGATGCCTTGTTACCTTGGTTGTTCATAGTGTTCAATGGACTATGTCTCCTCCTGATCATTAATGAAAACGTATTCTGTTGGTTTTCCAGAAATATTTATTATTTAAAGGTCTCTCTTTAGCCTGCTGTAAAGAAGGCGCTTTTCTTTTGGTTTCCAGTTGGTGGTGTCCGAGCCTCTTGAATCTCTGTTTTATATAAAGCCTAAATGCTTTTTTCTTTTCTTGTAGATATTTAATCACAATTGCTACTCTCGGTTTCAGTCCCTGTCTGTGTTAGCAAAAGTTTTGGTAGAGTTTGCTCAGATTCTTCTGGGGCTCTGTGGTGTTCGGTTGGCGAGTATGGGGGGAGGGGCCCACTGAGTTGGGAATTGCGAGCTGCAACTCTGCCTTGGTTTTGTAATTGGGATTGGTAAAAATCAACTGTTGTTTCTCAGCTGTCCCATCCCACTTCTCTGCTTTCTGCCCTGATGAAGGCCCTGCTACTGGCTGCTAGAAGTTCCTGCACTTCCAAGCAGGCTGATCAGGGAAGTCGCCGCGACTTCACTCCTCCCTCTCCTCTTGCAAGGAGCTCTGGCAGCTGTGAGAGGCCACTTCTTTATTTGTCCCAGTCCACTGCCTGACACCTGGGGTTCTGACCTCTGGTAACTCTTATGAGCAGGTACTATGCTCAGATGTGCTGGTGTGCAGTTTGGGTGTTTTTTGTTCAGTTTTAGATGTACAGCTTATTGATTTTCAAGGGAAGAGATCTGAGGACGTCTCTCACTCCACCATGTTTTTTCACAAATCCCTTAACTTGACTTAATTTTATATCTCTTGCTATCCAGCTATCATGTACATGCTACGTGTCATGTACTCTAGACTCCTGGTTATCTGCACAGGAGTCTAGGAAAAGACTTTTTGAGTTTGATCCCTATCTCTACCATTTCTTCACTGTGTGACCTTTGGCAACTTATTTAACTTCTCTCTGCCTCAGCTTCTACATCAGAAATACAAATAACATTCTTACCTATCTAAAAGAGTTATTAAGAAGATTATAGAAATAATTTCATATAAAAAGCATTAAATTTGTGAATATATTATCCTCAAAAATGATTAATTCTTGTTATGGAGGTTTCTTATTTGCTTTTATCTTGACTCAGAATTTAAAATATATAGATTCTATATTTCTTCCACTAGATGTCACCTCTGTATTGATGAAAAGTGCATTTGAACCAATTTCTTCATTAAATCTTAAAAGTGAGCTAGAGGCTGAACTTCGTATCCTTTTCATATTTATCCTCCATGATGAAGAATCACACATCATAGTCCAGAGAACATACTGGCCTGCAAATCCCAAGGTTCTATAGTGTCAGGAATATCAGGAAAATCATTGCAACTAGGGTAAGGTTGGTGTGCTGGTCAAATTACAGTTCCAGTGTTATATTTTTCCTTATACACTTCTTTACATCCTCTGCCTCTTCTCAGTTCTTGACATCTCACAATGTGCTGAGGCAGTCACCTGGTGTGGGACAGCAGCAGCAGAGTATTAGCTGTGGAATCTAGTGATCTCGGCTTTCCCAGTCACTAACAATGAGATTTTAAGAAAGATTATCTCTCAGAGTTCTAGTTTCCATAAAAAAAACTAAATAAAGATACTTGTCTTAGATGATTGTTCTAAATATAGCAATAATTTATACGAGCCTGGCGCACAGTAGAAGTCTGTAATTATTAATTATCTCCTTATTTTCCTAATTGTGTCCTCACTTTTACTACTTTTACTTTCTTTCTATATCTGAGTGGAATTAGATTGGTTTTCTCTGCACTGACATCTATACAGTAATGACTTACCCTGTCCCGGGGGAAATGCAATCATTAAAATGGAAATAGCATTTTATGTAGTTTGAAGAAGATTCCAGAATGATTGAGTAATTAGCACCAGAATTGTTGGGTCTAAGGGATCTTTTTTAAGGAGATGAGCAAGATGAGCACTGCTCTTAATAGCAATGGGAAGTTCTTTCTTGGCAAATAGGAACTAGGAGAGCTGGCCCTATGGGAAGTGTGGAGGAAGAATTACCATGCAATTTTCTCATGTTCATTATACACAATTTGTTTTTAGGATACAGAAGCTACTCATCAGACTTCGAAGGCCCTTTACAACCTGAGTAGCTACAACACAGATTCCTTCACCCTTTTGGGCATCCCCGGACTTGAGCAGTACCATGTCTGGATCAGCATGTCCTTCTGCTTTATCTATCTTGTGGCCATCATGGGCAATAGTACCCTTCTCTACCTGATTGCAGTGGAGCAGTCTTCATGCACCTATGTTCTTTCTCCTATCCATGTTGGCCATAACTGCTCTCATATTGTCTACCACATGTGTCCCAAAAACCCTTACTATCTCCTGGCTTGGTTCCCAGAAAATCAGTTTTCCTGGCTTTCTCACACAGTTATTCTTTCTACACTACAGCTTTGTCCTGGACTCAGCTATATTGCTCACCATGGCATTTGAATGCTCTGTGGTCATCTGCTCACCCTAGAGATACACCACTGTTCTGTTCCCTAAGACCATTGTCAAAATTGTTGTGGGAATTTCCTTCAGAAGTTTCTGTGTTTTTGTTCCATGTATTTTCCTTGTAAATTGTCTACTCTTCTGCAGGACATGTATCATCCCATACATACTGTGAGCACATAGGCGTTGCCCGGCTGGCCTGTGACGATATCTCCATCAATATATGGTATGGGTTTTGTGTTCCCATCATGACAGTGATTATAGATGTGATGCTAATTGCTGTTTCCTACACCCTCATCCTCTGTGCTGTTTTTCACCTCTCTTCCCGAGACGACAGAAAGAAAGCTCTTGGTACCTGTGGTTCCCATGTCTGTGTCATCCTCATGTTCCATATACCAGCATTCTTCTCCATTCTTGCACCTCGCTTTGGGCATAATGTTCCTCAGACCTTTCACGTTATGTTTGCTAACCTCTATGTAATCATCCCACCCGCACTCAACCCTATTGTCTATGGAATGAAGACCAAGCAGATCCTGGACAAAGTCATTCTGCTCTTTTCTAAGGGATCCCAGTGACATATGTCTGAAGTCTTGGATGCAGGGGCAAGTTCCTAGTATGCACTAAGATAAAGACTGACCCTGTAGCCAATGACACCAGAGAAATAACAGATGAAAAAATTCCTTATTAATTAGAACCATAGTTTTGCTGTCCTTGAAATTTTAGACAGAAGTCTACTCAGTCATTACTGCTGCTGCTGCTACAAAAAAAAAAAAAAAAATTCTGAGTCTAGGAAATAATAATTTTTAAAACTTTCTGGAAATAAAAAATTTTCAATTTCTTATGATTACTCTAAGATGAATACAAATTTTTATTGGAAATAATAAAATGATTAGTATCTCTTTTTCATTATAAAAATGTTTCTAAGAAATAAAAGTATTTATTTTTTTCAGATTTATGCACCGTAGTAGTTTATACATCATAGCAGAACAAGGAATTTCTACTGTGATGACTGTAAGGTTGGAGGTATTAGTTTGGTTACTCTAATCCATTTTCAGACAACATCAAGTATGGGTCTTGCATGTTCTATGTGCATAAGCAACATTTATCAAACGAATGAATGATAAACAGTAATGATATTATTAGAGTAAGGGTGCAGGTTTTATTTTGGACTAAAGAGGACGTTGATGAAAACCCAAACTCATTTTTCAATCAATCTTGAGAAAACCAAATGAGACATGAGTGAGTAGAGTTCCTTAAGAAGGAATAAACAGAGGAAGCTAAATTCCTATGGTCAATAAGATGGAAAGGCATACACGTACACAGTGAGATATACATTTAAAATTTGACTAATTAGAAGTATTGGTGACACAAAAATCTCTTCTTCATTCTTGTATATCAACAGAGAAGTAGTTCATGCCCAGAAAATGTTTCTCTATATAATTCATGATTTTTTCAAATTCGGTATGTCTAATTTGGTCATAGTGAGTCATTCAGTCACTAAATCAGAAGAGGAATACCTATGTTTTCTGTTTGCGAGGTGCTGATGACAGTTGTCTGATTTCATCCTATATTTAATACGTCCTCAAAGTCTATTGCTTCTTTCTAAACAACCTCTAGGATTTACCAGTCCAGTGTGAGCACCGCAATCCCTTAACATATGGCTTACACACTCATCACCTTTCATCTGAATCAAAACAGCAGCGGTCTACATGGTCTGTCTACTTCTCGACTGCTTTCCCAACCTTATACTACCACTCAATTCATGTATGACTAAATTAATATTTTCATGATAACTTGCAACATAAAAAGACATGTCTTTTGGACTCAGAGACCCAAATTTGAATGTACGTTTTGTTGTGTGATGATTGCCATGTATGTGGTTTCTATAATTATTAGATATATATTGAGCACCTTAAACAAAAATACTCTGAAGTATAAATAGAAATGAAAGTAAAGACAAAAAGAAAAACAGAGTAAAAAAATAAGATAAGAAACAGACTAATATCCTTTCCACCTACCATGAATTCTTATTCTTTTGTTACAAGTGGGTCAAAAATTCATCTCTAGCCTATATGAGAGTCAACTATGATTTATTTATATAAAAAAATCAAGAGTTATATAAATGGAGAAATTTTTCTGGGCATGAAACTCCTCTGTTGATATACCAGAATGAAGAAGAGATTTTTGCATCACCAATACTTCTAATTAGTCAGTTCCTTAATAAGTAATTTTACTCCTGATATGAAGAACAGAGATATCTTCAGAGAGCAAGCTCTTAGAGAAAAGGTGCCAAGTAATTCAATTAATCATATTCTTGTAGAATATACAGATTTATGGGACTCTTCAGTCTCTTATTCCTGTATAGAATAGTAGAATACCTTAAATTTCCATTCAATAAAAAATAAATTTTGGGAGGAACCAATAAAATGCTCGTCACCTTAAGTCCAATTTAGTCGAGATTCTAGAACATTCAGACTACTCAGTGGACTTTAGGCAATCAGATTGTGGTACATGTGCCACAATGTTATTCAGCCATGAGCAAAAATAAAATCCTGCAATTTGTGAAAACATGGATAAAGGGCATCAGGCTAAGTGAAGCAAGCCAGACAGAGAAAGATAAATACTGTGTGGTATCACTTTTATGTGGAATCCGAAAAAGAAAAAAAGAAGAAGAAGAAAGAATGGCAAACTTATAGAAACAGAGAGTAGAATGGCTATTACCTGGGGCTGGGGTGGAGGTAGGGGTTATGGGGAGATGTTGGTCAAAGGGCACTACTAGTTATACAATGAATAAGTCTGGAGGTCTTATTAATTAATGTATAGCACGATGTCTATAGCTGATAATACTGCATTACATACTTGAAATTTGCTGAGAGATTAGATCACCACCAAAAGGAATAACTACGTGATGTGAAGGATGTGTTAATTACTTGATTGTCATAATGTATACCTATATCAAATTATCCCATTGTGCAATTTAAATATATACAATTTTATTTGTCAATTATGCCTCAATAGAGCTGGGGAGAAAAGTAAACACTTAGGGATGAATAAACTCCAGTATATTTATTTTAAATAATAAAAGGAAAAAAAAAAAGAAAGAAAGGCAGAGGGATTAGCACACATTAAGACACAAAACTGAAAAAAGACTGGGTTCGATAAAGGGCCTGAACACTGATGGGGTAGGTGGGTTTATGTAGAGGGAATGACAAAAGGTGAGATGGCAGAAGATGGAAAAATACAGATCATTTAAAGGAGTTTGTTTAATATTCTAAGAACAGTGGGAAGAATAGAAATTTTAATCAATGTGGCAACAAAGTCTAAATTGTATTCATAAATTTATCATTTGAGAGGTGGCAGGGTGGAGTCACTGGAACCAGCAGCCACTTTATATAGCCCTTTCACATACACTAAACCCTCTGTAGGAGGGGCAGCCTCTTTGAGTGGAAAAGGAAGACTTCAACTGCCCAAAGGAAAAGCAGGGTCAACACCAATTAGAAACAAAGCAATCAAATACATTTGTGTGAGCTAAAAAGTCCCTGTAGAATAACTGATTCCAGGTTGTTCAAATTGCTAAATGGGAGTTTGAGTCATTGGAGGTGGCCAAAACTAACTTGTATAAAATATTAAAACAGGCGCAAGGCCATTTCTACCTTAATCACTTAATCTTTTTTTTTTTTTTTTAAAGTAACATGATTTCAGTTAAACAAATTGTTTTACACACAGCAGTAATTGAATTGTGGGGACTTTCATTTTGAAATTGTTGATTTGTACTCTTGTCTGACAATACTAGATAGCAGCGCCAGCAGCCTGTTAAGGCTCCATTCCTAGATCATGCAAGTACAACAAGAACATTTGTGTGTCTAATAATAGTTGTTTTTTCCTGTTTTTTTTTTTTTTTCAAAAATATTTTATTCGTTGCTGTTGTTTAAGTGGAGATGAAAGATGGGGAACATAGTTCAAATTTCTAGTGTGTGAATTATAAGTATAGATGGTGGGGACACCAGAGTATGTTCTTATTTTAGTCTAGAGAATATCATTTGTTGATTTACCAGAAAACTATTTTTATTAGTTCAGGTTATGGTAACATTAAGCTCTAAGTTTCATACAACCTTATGTGTGGACTACACATTCATATAAAACTCATGCAAGTTACCTAAAACCAGTTTATTCCCGCACAATTAACACTCAAGGAAGAAAGATATCTCCATAAGGGAACAGAATACACCAAAGGTAAGAACAGGACTTAAACATACCTGTTCTTCCTATAAAAATATTGGCCTAAGAAAACTCGACTTATAGTACCTCAAACAAAACACTGGTATTCATTTGACTGACACCCTCAGTAGTCTTGCAAAGTAGGATGTAAAAAGATAGCCATTGGAAATGGAATTACTTGTACTTTGGATCCAACCAGTAGGAAATACATTCATGGGTGAGATAAAGGCAAATAAATTAGTCCATTTGGAGTCTTCTATCAGAGTTATTTTTTAAGATCTTTGCAGACATGCAGACAGAGAGACTGGATTTGCCAAACTCAGGGAAATTGACCTGGCCATTAGAGAAGAGGGATAAGAGCTTCTTAGATATCAATTGAGATCCAGACCTTCAGAACTCCTGATAGTACCCAAAGGCAGATCTAACAGGCTTCCCACAGGAATGTATTTTATCAATCTATATACACACTTACATATATATATATATATATATATATTTAACCAATAAAAAATTTTATAATAAAGTTTAAAATTGTGTTGAGTCTCAAATAATAAAAATGGAACCATCACACAAAAATCCAGGTGAAGATAAATAAAAGTAGGGGAAATAGCAAGTGCCAAGACTCTGAGATGAGAACAAAGTGAGATTTTAGCTGAGGAAAAACATAATCGGAAGCACACGTTAGAAAAATCAGTCTGTCTGCAGTCTGGAAAATGCACTGAAGTAGAACTAAGACTATCTTTTAAACGCTATTAGAATAATTTAGAAGGGAGATGATGATAGCTGGGCAATGGAGACAGAAAAGAGAATGGATTCAGGAGATTTTTAAGGGTAAGGAAATTCAAACTGGTGAAAAAAAAAACAAAGAAAAAATTCATGTGTATAGTAATGTGACATTTGCTGAGCTTAGGAACACTGAGAGAGCTTGTTTGAGGAGGTAATGGATGCAGTTTGTGACATGATGGTTTTGAAATTAAAGTGAATGTTTAGTTAGAGGTGTTCCAAGGAGGCAACCACTCAGTGTCTAACAGGTAAGTCCCCATGTAGTTCTTCAAACAAAACAGCGTACAGGATTTGTTCCATGCCTGCCCTAACAGATAGTTCCAACCCATTTTCTAGCTTTCCAGTTTTTATGCTCAAATCCACACATGTACTGGTATGCCAGAAAAAAATAAATAGCACAGAAGTCCACTGTAGAGTTGATGAATGCAGATTCTGGGGTGTCACTCTATAATAGACAGTATTAGAATATCTTGAAGTACGCCATATAATTATTTTAACAGGTGCTCTGTGAGTTTAGCACTGTATTAAACATTTTCACGTGCATTGTCATATTTAATTTGTCTATCCTTACATAATCTTAAGACGTAGGAAATATTTTATCATCTTTTAATAGAAAACTTGCCCAAAGTCTTTTATCTGGTGAGAGCATGAGCTTGAAACCTAGATGATGTGATAGATGCACACACATAGCGACCATACACCCACAGGCACATCTGCTCACATACAAATACAAAAACAAAAATGCACCCTGAGGCCGTGTTAACTCACCTGCAATGGCAGAGTTAGTATAAACTCCTTTATTTTCTTCCCTTGAGAGTGAGAAGAGGACAAAGATGTCCCTCAGGCCCTAACTGTCTACCTCTTCCCCATGTTGAGCAATGGCCAGAAAAAAATAAATGAGCAGGAAATTGATTTGTCTGTCAGTTCTTCCCTCTCCCCTCTACTGATTTATTTGTTTGATGTGTCTGTCCCTCTTGAAAATTTTCTGTGTGTTGTTTAGCACAAGCTTTCTTCTCTCTATTTGGCCCTATTTCAAGATTAGGTGAGTCCTGGCTGTTTGATAGCCATTGAAAATGGAATTACTTGTACTTTGGATGATTTGGAGAGAAAGAGGGAGTGAATGAAAAGCTCTGGGCTTCATTTTCTAGGAGCCATGGACTGAACACTACACCTTTTTTTCTGAGCAACTCTCAACTATAAGCCGATGTTATGGTCTCCAGAAATTGTACATACGCTCCATCAAATGGACCTGAAAAGATGGGAATAGATGAACAATAGAATAGATTATACAAGTGGGTTAAGAATGGCCATTGTAAGTGGTGTTCGGGCAATTTCTGGGTCAGACATGTGACAAGGACCCACAGACCTAACCTAAAGAGTGAAATTAATTTTGTGGGTATATATGTGTGCCCAGGGCTGCTGTTGGTAGTTTTTTGCATCTGTTCATTTCTGTTCTCTTCTTTATCCTGTGTCTAAATGCTAGTAATAGTACTGATTATATAAAATATAATCTAATAAAGGAAGTAAAATTTATTACATGCTCATTATGTGCTAGGCACTACACTAAGGGGTGGTTTTGGGGAGTGTCTTATTTTGCCTTAATAATAACTGCAAAAATTAGAGCCATTAAGCCTTTAGGTTAGGTCTGTGGGTCCTTGTCACATGTCTGACCCAGAAATTGCCCGAACACCACTAACAATGGCCATTCTTAACCCACTTGTGTAATCTATTCTATTGTTCATCTATTCCAATCTTTTCGGGTCCATTTGATGGAGCATATGTACAATTTCAAAAATGAGAAACCCGGGGATCATATAGTTCAAGGAAGCTTGCCCAAGTTCACACAGCCTAGGAAATTAAAGTGCCTAGGATTAAAGTGCCTAGTTTCCTGGCTCCAGAGCACATACTCTGTGCCAATATTTTATTAAAATAATGTGGTAATGTGGGCACTTGCTGTGTGTGTGTCTGTCATAATGCCATAATCACATTTAATAAAATTAATATTAATTAATTTATATCATCTAATACCTAGTTAATATTTTAATAGTTCCAATTATATATTAACTATCTTCTATATCCAGTTCGTTTAAACAGAATCCAGTCAAAAATGCATTTGGTTTTCCATTCTCTTAAATTTATTTTAATGTAGAAAGGCATTTTTCTTATCTAAGCCTCTTCCTCTTTTTCAATATCATTGACTTGTTGAAAAGACCAGGCTGTCCTGTAGATTGCCCCATATTGTGGATTTACCAGATTGTAGAATGACAAGCCTCAGAGTTAATGTCTTTATGTGTGCTCATGTGTGTGTTTGTAAATACTTTGGATGACTGAACATCTGCTGTGTTTGAGTGCATGAAAATGTAAAAACTGGAGAAGACTTTTCCTCACATGTGTATGGATAAACGACGATCTCAGACAACCTTAAACAGCTGTGATTCAAAGTACATGGTTTCAGGGTGCCGATGCCATATATTGTTGGAATACGTGAGTGGCACAAAGAGGGGTTTCAACATGAAGTCTGAAAAACCCAATCAGAACTCTGCTGTGAGTTTTAGGTCTCCAATGGCTAAGAAAGCCTAGATGAAGGTGACTAAGTTGGAGGACACAGAAGCTCAACAATGGGGCCTGGACTGTGACCCACTGTCTGACCTTGGAACTCTGGACTGTGTTCCCAGAACCTAGAACATTTGAATTATGGAGCCACTGTAGAAAAGGTTTTGAGTTGCTAGAAGAAAAGCATCTTAACTTTTAGATAAGGGAAGGTCAGAAAGAAAAGAAGAGAGCATCCTTCCTCTCATCTGGCAAAAGCAGAAGACTGGAGAAAATAAATGTTCGTTGGGGAGATGGAATGTATGGTGAGCTGGGTCTAAGAATGAGACAAAATTGGGGGTAGAGATAAGGTTGAATGTGAGTTATGGCCTTATCATGTTTGGAACCTGAGATGTATGGCCATCACAAACTTCCTTTTAGTTCAGATCTTGGGAGTCCCTGGTTTTGTTATATGGTTGGTTTTCTGTAGAGTATACAAAACTTTCTATGTAAACATATTACTGAAGAAGGAAGAATACACATACACGTGGGGAATCTTTAAAAGAACAATCCCTTGAGTAAAGGTTTTGGAAACTGACAAAGCAAATGATAGAGCCAATCTCCAAAATCCAAGATCATAGAATATTTTTTACTATTTTCCCTGGTGTATATGCACGTGTGTGTGGTGTGTACATCTGTGTACGTGCACACGTGAGGAAGAGTGAGAGAGAGAGGGAGGGAGTTTATGTTTGCATAAGATTTTGTGAGAGTAAACAAATGGTGGAAAAAATGTATGAAAGAATGTGAATATAAACCAGATTATGTTTGAGACTGTAAATTTTAAGTGTGTGTGTATCCAAGAGAGTTTGTGTCCTGGAAGTCTATTGTCTATCTAATAGAATATGTATTCACCAGGAAACAATTCTTCTTTTGGAAAGAAATCATAACTAATAGTGTCCTGAAGTCCAAAGTATTAGGATATTATACAGCTGTATAATGATTAAAGTTCAGGAAAACAATTTTTTTTGGAGGAACAAAGTCTCCTCAGCCTCAGCTATAGGGAACTTTTTAAATTTAAGATTGAGTTATGCATGTTACCCAGCATAGCGTAGCAGCTCAGCTAGTGTTTGTTGAGCTGATCCAGGTTTTTAGATGGCACTAAAGTGTTGACTTCACAGATCTAAGAGCCATTGTCACCAGGTAGCCTTGAAAGGAATGAGTAATTATCCTGGGACAGATTGATATTCTACAATGATAGAACAAGCAGATCTTGACCCATAATATCCATATAGTCATGTAAACTATAATCCATCAACCCATTGAAAAGCATATTCTGTAATTTTTTAACTTGTCTTAGGAGTCTACTGCATAATGAAAAGAATAATTGTTGCATATCTGGAAGGTTGCCTGAGAAAAGTTCTAAACTAGCAGAGGTGGACAGAAGGAAGAGATATTCTCTTTATGTAGAATGACTGCACATTCTAATACATCTACGACAGTCCTGGTTTATACATGTAACCTGCCATTGTTATAAAACCAACCTTTTCTTCTTTCTCAAAATTTGCTACTTTGGATAACAACTTATATGGCCATCTTATCTTTAGGAGTCAATAATGATGAGTGGTTGGAAGTGAGAGTGATTCAAATGATTCTAACTGTCCTTTACCACCATCTGTCCACAGGCCTTGGGACTTGTGCCATCTATCCTGGTGTGCCATGGTCATTTCCAACCTGAGCAGTTATGACCCAGGACCCTTTATTCTGGTGGGGATCCCAGGCCTGGAGAAATTCCATGTGTGGATTGGGATTCCCTTCCTTATCATCTACATTGTAGCTCTGGTGGGAAACTGCACCCTTCTCTACCTCATCGCGGTGGAGCGTAGCCTTCACGAACCCATGTTTTTCTTTCTCTCCATGCTGGCCATGACTGACCTCATCTTGTCCACAGCTGGTGTTCCTAAAACGCTCAGTATCTTTTGGCTTGGGGCTCGAGAAATCACATTCCCAGGGTGCCTTACGCAAATGTTCTTTCTCCACTCTAGCTTTCTCCTGGATTCAGCCATCCTGATGGCTATGGCATTTGATCGCTATGTGGCCATTTGTTCTCCCTTGAGATACACTACTATCTTGAACCCCTAAAATCATCATCAAGATCATAGTGGGCATCTCCTTTCGAAGCTTTTGTGTTGTCCTGCCAGATGTATTTTTGCTCACACGCCTGCCTTTCTGCAGGACACGCATCATACCACACACATACTGTGAGCATATAGGCATTGCGCGGCTCGCCTGTGCTGATATCTCCATCAACATCTGGTATGGCTTTTGTGTTCCTATCATGACAGTCATCTCAGATGTGATTCTCATTGTCATTTCTTACACTCTCATTCTCCGTGCTGTTTTTCGCCTCCCCTCCCGAGAGGCCCACCAGAAGACACTTGGTACCTGTGGTTCTCATGTCTGTGTCATCCTCATGTTTTATACACCTGCCTTTTTCTCCGTCCTTGCTCATCGCTTTGGGCACAATGTCTCCCGCACTTTCCACATCATGTTCGCCAACCTCTGTATAGTTATCCCACCTGCACTGAACCCCATTGTCTATGGAGTGAAAACTAAACGGATCAGAGATAAGGTTATACTTTTGTTTTCTACCCAAGGTGCAGAGAGATGTTCCACTGTGTAATGAAAAAGGTAGAATAGGTTTAAAGCATATATCAATGTAGGAAGGATTAAAAAAAAAGCAAATGATATTTAAGTAAGAACTGCCTGCAGATGCTTTTGTGTACCAGGAAAATTGCATCATCTCTATGAAAAAGATGGTTCTATGTATAAAACATTCTTTGATGACTTGATTGCTTGTGTAATATAAAGTTCTACAGGATATGATCAAAAAAAAAAAAGGAGGTGAAAACAGAGAGCTGGATTGCTTTAAATAGCAAAGGCAATACAAATTTGAAAATTGAGATTTGCAGATATGGAGAAAGAAAAAGTTATCAAGTGAGACAGACCTTGACAAAGAAAGACTAAAAGTGAGAACATCAATGGGAAATTTTGCATTTAGGGGATTCGTAGATTGATTTAGGACCCTATAATAATATTTGATTGTAATTATTGTTCATGTTTGCTTCACTGTAATTCCCTTTAAATGTCCCACCGCACCCCACCACAACAAAACAGTGCAAGTAAGTCCAAGTCTACTATAAACATCAAATTCTATCAGCAGTGCTGAAACAGGAATGACTGAAGTAGTATATTTATCAATGTCAGGGTTGTTAGCACCTGTGCTTTAAAAGGAGAGTAGCTTCCAGACTCCAAGAGGCATTGAGGAAGTGAGCTACAGAGATAGAGCCCAGGAAAACATGATCTCTGAAAATAGTTGAAGATCTGGGAAAAGGGCTGGAACTCTCATCATACACAGACGAGATCTCAAGCTAGTTCATTGGACACTAAAGTTAAAATGTTATACCACAGCTCTTACCTACAGAGTATATTTCCTTGATTGCAAGAGAAAAATCAATTAGAAGACATTTCTGCTGTGAGGAGAGGGATGAGGAAAGGAACACTATAATAAAGTAATATGTCTGTGATAAGATGCCTCCAAATGTCATAAGCATTAGAATTGAGAATATATTATGTGTTGTGATGGAAGGAAGATCTGTAGTTCTTTCAACAAATTTTTTTTGAAAATTATCCATTTATTTGGAAATTATTTACTGAGTACATACTGTATTCTAAATGTTCTAAGCATTCAGAAAATGAAGGTTAATAATATGAAGAAAGCTCTACCCTGCCTCTATGGAGCTTATATTCCAGGGGACAAATGGGATGGAGAAGTGAGTAGAGGTAAAATCTAAGAGACAACATTAATGACATTATAAATAAGAAGCAAGAACACAAACACATTCGTTGCTTTCAAATAGTATTATAACCAATAAAAAAATAAAGCTGAATAAAGTGCTGGACTAAAACTGGAAGAAGAGAACAGTGGCAGAGAGGACAGAGAGCGTAATGCCCCTGGGCTGGAAACAGCATGACATGAATTGAGGACAGAAAAGAGGCTGCTGGTGTGGCTGGAGCAAAGTGAGGTAGGGATAGGAAGTGAAGGATGAGGAGGAGCAGGGCCTGATCCTGTGGAACTGAAATCACCCAAACCTCATTCTTGGAAGGGGAAACTGATGGCCACAGAGTGAAAATGACTTTTCCAAGGGACATAGCGAGGAGGCCATCGATGTGGAACCATGGTAGTGTCTGCAAACCCCCTGGGTCAGGGATAGTCTTTCCCATTGCAAGCAGCCTGGTTCTTGTGAAAAGACTCCAGAGGAAGGGAAAAAATATCTAGGAATATCAGAGCTTGTTTACATTGTTTTTGCAAACTCTGGTTGCCTTAAATTAAGCCACATTTGACTAAATGAGGGTTCTGCTTTCCGTGCCAGCTTACTAAATAATGCTCACAAATATCAGAAGAGATTATCTCTTGTCCTCTTCTGGTTATTACTGAAGGAATAATAAATAGAGTCTGAGCTGAGGATATTTAAAAGATATACGTCTATTATCCTGGTAGAAAACTCAAACCCATGGTTATTCATCAACACGCACGAACGGCTCCCATGAAAGCCTAATGACCAAAGGAAGAAAAAGAAAATCAGCAAAGGGAGGCATTTTCCCCTTCACTGTCTTTGTTTACTCCTCCCACCCTCCATCCTAGGCCCAGTTATCTGTTATTATTGATTTTACCCTTCCCAGAAGAGTTCATTTATTTCTGGCTTTATGGTCTCTTTGCTGGTAACTATATTCTAGTTTTTATTTGTGATCTTCCTTATAAATTTTACTGTCTGCTTTCTGCCATATAAGATTGGAACTAGGATTAAAAGAACATTGCAGATAAATGTACTTTGCAGATTTTAAAATACTATCCTAACTTTAGCTGTTATGTTGGTATTTTTACTAATTACCACTGCCATTCTCATGTAGGACCAGTTGTGTTTAAACCTGAGCTATCATGATTGTTTAAAATCTTCCCAACTCTTTACTGTTTATGAAAAGAGAAAACAGATTAGGCTCATCTTTGCTTTCTTTCTGACTTTCCACATCTAACAATCCTTTAGGTCTTTGTGATACCATTAATGTTGCCCCTCAGATTTTGCCCCTACTCACTTATCCATCCTGTTTGTCTCCATCTTAGCCAGACAGTTGCACCTACACCACTATTTAATTCAAGAATGTGATATGATTGTATATTCGAATTGTCTTCCTACTATTTTATTTCCAAGTCTAAACTTGAGAGGACACACCCAAGAGTGAATTGGGATCCATAGAATAATCACACTGGTTCACTTGTCTGCAGAAGGAATCCATTGAATTACAAATGTACATATATAGCTATATGTAGGTATACGTATATGCAGACGTGTATAGAGAAAAGCCTCTAGATCATATAAAACTCATATAAGTATTGTTTTGTGAATCTATGTACTGAAAACATTAAATAGGAATTTAAAACATACAAAGAGTATAAAACCATGAAACATTTGGGATACATTTATGTATACAATAAAATAAAAGAATTACAAGGATTCTATACCGAAAAGTATAAAATATTTTTGAGAGAAAGTAGAAAAGACCTAAAAAAATAGAGGCTATAACCCACTCATGGCTTGCAGAGCTCAAAATTTTTAGAATGTCAGTTGTCAAATTTATTGAAAGATTCAAAGCAATTCTGAAAAAAATTAGAACAAGCATATTTTGGTGAGAAAAGACGCTAACTCTGTATTTTATATACAAATTCAAAGCAATTAAATACAAAGCAATCTTAAATAAAAAATAAATTATGAATATTTGCAATATCTGAAATTACTACTTAATATAAATTATAATAATTAAGAGTGTGGTGTCAGCATGAAGATAAAAAAATAATGAAAAAGAATAGAGAACCTGCAAGTAAACCTACATTTGTAGAGTCAGTCGATTTTCAACAAACGTGCTAATGCAATTCAATGGACGAGCAAAAGTCTTCAAGAAAAGGACCTGTACCTAGGTCACGGAAGATGGTGAACTAGGTAAAAGCAGGGTTTGCCTCCTCCCACGTCCGCACTGAAATTACAACCAAATTACAAATAATCAGTGTGGAGAATCACCTGAAATCCAACTGATCGTAACACATACGTCTGATAATATAAAGAAGGAGCCACATTGAAGCCAGTAGGTGGGGCAAAATCATGAATCGGAATGGGGGTGGTGGAGGATCGCCAACAGGGGGAGCGAGGCTGCAGAGGCTCCCCTAAAGGCAAAGGGGGTTCTGGCTTCATTTGGGGGCCAGCCCAGGGAAGAGAAAATTTCAGTAACTGATTATAAAAACCAGAGGGGATTCTGGCTGTCTTGGTGAGACGGTAGGAGAGAGAAACCCTAGAAGCCCCTTTGAAGGACCTGCACACAGACTTTTGACTTGCAGACACTCACCTGAGACCCCAGTGGTATATCAGAGGGTAGCGAGGAATCCATAAGAGAAAGTCTGCATTACCTGATAAGGACTGGAAGAGCAGCCACCATTGTGCCTTAGTCCAGCCCCCCTACTGGGCAATCTGCAGACCAGGCCAGCCTGACAATGCAGACTCCTCACACAGGATCATTAGGAAGTCTTGGCCTAAGGGGATCAGCTGCCCCACCCAACCTGCAGAATGTCCTGGGGCTTTTGTTGCTGGATGGCTGCCACTCCCTGCACCTATTCAGGACCAAAGGTTTGCAGCTGGCAGCCAGCACTGCGAGCACACATTTCTGAGATTTTCAGGCAGATCACTGCTGCCAACATGAATTTGGACAGATCTCAGGGACCAGTGGGCCAATCCCAAACAGCAGCTGGTCTTGCTGTGATCTAGGACTTCTGCAGGAACACTCAAACAGCTATTGAAGTGGTAGCAAGACTAAAGATGTACTGATCTAACTGCTATTGTCTCCCTGAGACCCGGCTCCATCCTACCCACAAATTGCCCAAGGTGACCCATTGACTGTGAACCAACACCATCCCGCCTCTCCACCCCCCAGGGATTCCCAGTACACACAGGCAACAAATTTAGCTAGCACAGGGCCAGCGCTGCATGGAAATCATTTGCAGGCAGACCTCTGCTGCCTGCAAGAATTACCATATTGCGTCCGGGGACCTGAGGGGTCAGTGGGACCTTCCCAGATGGCAGCTGGTCTGACTGCGATCTGTGACTGCACAGATGTTGCAGCAAAACTGAGGCTGAATTGGCTTGATGATCCTTGTCAATCAGAGATTCTGATTCTGCCTGCAGCCAATTGACAGTTAGCTTCCCATGCCCTGCTTGGCTCTGGGGTTGTGCATTCTACACAGACAACAGATCTTGGCTAAAACAGCAAGCATAGTTTTGAGAAAATAGTTTGGGTAAAACACTGCTGTCAATAAGAGCTGCAGTATCTCTTGAGGAGATCACAGGGATCTGTGGGACTTCCCCAGAGAGCACTTTGTCTCCATGTGATCTGTGACTACTGTGGGGATGTGAAGACACAGAAATTGAAGAAAACTGAGGCTACTGGCCTGATGGCCCTTGACTCCCTGAGCTCCTACCCCATTCGATACACAAAGCGCCCGCCTCACTGTTGATAGGCAACTGCCCCTGCTCTGCGCTGGTGCATTCAGGCCCAAGGTGGGCAGCAGCTGACCTTATTATAATTGGAATCTTCTACAGGGAGCCACAGACAGTGCTAGCATGTAAACTAACACTGCAGTGGCAAGGAGAAATTTACTCAATAGACCCGGGATACTCCCAGGGTTCCTGTGTCACTCATCACACATATCACCCAGATGTTCTTCCAGTTTCAGAGATTTATGAGCATCTGACAGGTAGCGTCAGACCTGAAGCAGCATTGGTCCTTCTGCTAAACTACCCTAGGTCAGAAACGAGAGATAACCGGACTGCTGCCTACAGTGTTGTGTCTTCCACTCACCTATAGATCCAGCACAGGCAACAACCATCTGTGGATTGCTTTGTAGTTCCCACCAGTTAGCACTGAGCAATCAAGGGCAGCAGCTGACTTTGGCCTACTGGGGATCTCCTCTCAAGGGGCCACAAAACTAACACATCCAGAAGCTGGCATCAGACCACATTGGAGCAACTCCTGACTATCCACATTAGCAGTACACACGAGAAGGGTGGTTGCAACATGTCCACAAGCCTGTTCGAACAAATTCCACTCAGTGGGGTCAGTTCCCACACAGCAACTCTTACACAGTGTGTGCAGCCAATTCCCACAATTAGTCAGCCTGAGCCTTAGTCACATCCACTGATGGACTAACAATAATAAAGGCTTGGCGATGACAGAAGATCACACACAACCCACACAAAGATCATGTCCAAAGCCCTCAGCATTGGAGATCAGGGAGAATGTGCCACTGAGCCACACCCTCCACATTAGGCCATATGGCCAAGGCTGAGAGATGAAACAAATATTCCTGACAGATAAAAACAAGCACAAAAGGCTAATAAATTGAGAAAACAAATAAACATGCCAGAGATGGAACAACAGGGGAAAACTACAGAAAATAAGCTAAATAAATTGGAGGCAAGCAAGCTACCAGATAGAGTTCAAAATAATGGTTATTAGGATGCTCGACGAACTTTTGGGGAGAATGGATAAATACATTGAGAACCTCAACAGATAGTAAGCATAAGAAGGACATAGAAACCATTAAAAAGAACCAGATAGAAATGAAGAATATAATAACTAAAATGAAGGATAAACTAGGATTCAACAGGAGATTGGACAAAGCAGATCTAATCAGTGAACTGGAAGACAAGGTAGCAGAATATACCCAATCAGAGCAACAAAAAGAAAAAAGAATTTTAAAAAATGAGGATAGTTTAAGAGAACCTCTTAAACTATGAAGTGTAAAAATATCCGGAGTACCAGAAGGGGAAGAAAGAGAGCGAGGAATTGAGTATCGATTTGAAGAAATAATGAAAGAAAATTTCTTAATCTGGCATAGGAATTATAAATAAAAGTTCAGGAAGCACAGAGTCCCAAACAAGAGGAATTCAAACAGACCCACACCAAGACACATCATAATTAAAATGCCAAAGGTCAAAGACAGAGAGAGAATCTTAATAGCAGCAAGAGAAAGGAGGCTAGTTACTTACAAGGGTACTCTCACAAGAATGTCTGCTGATTTTTTAAATGAAAACTTTTCAAGCCCAAAGGAACTAAAAAGAAATATTCAAAGTTATGAAAAACAAGAACCTAAAACCATGAATACTCTACCCGGAAAGGCTTTAGATGAAATGGAAGGTAAGATAAAGAGCTCCCATATGGGGAAAACCTTAAGGAATTCATCACCAACAAGCCAGTATTATAAGAAATGTTAAAGGGTCTTCTGTAAAAATAAAGGGATAAAAAGGAAAACAAAAAACAAATACAAATAATAAAATGGCAGTAACTGTGTATCTATCAGTAATCACTTTAAATGTAAATGGATTAAATGCTCCAATCAAAAGACATAGGGTATATAAATGGATAAGCAAACAAGACCCATGCATATGCTGTCTACAAGAGACCCACTTCGGATCAAATGACACTCACAGACTGAAAGTAAAGGGATGGAAAAAGATATTTCATGCAAATGGAAATGAAAGAAAAGCTGGGATAGCAATACTTATATCAGATAAAATAGACTTTAAAATAAAGACAATAGTAAGAGACTAATAAGGGGATTACATAATGATAAAGGGATCAATAAATCAAGAGCACATAACTCTAATAAACATATATGCACCTAACACAGCAGCACCTACATACATAAAACAATTATTGGCTGACATAAAAGGAGAGATCAACAGTAATACACTCATAGTAGGAGACTTTAAATCCCCATTCACACCAATGGACAGATCTTCCAAAGATTCAGCAAGGAAAAAATGGACCTAAAACACACACTAGACCAGATGGATTTAATAGAGATTTCAGAGCTTTTCACTTCAAAGCAGCAAAGTATGCATTCTTCTCAAGTACACATGGAATCTTTTCTAAGATAGACCACATGTTAGGGTACAAAACAAGTATCAATAATTTTAAGAAGATTGAAATCATATCAACCATCTTCTCCAATCACAGTTTCATGAAACTAGAAATCAACTATAAGAAAAAAAAAACTGGAAAATATATGAACACATGGAGGCTAAATAATATGCTGCTAAACAATGAATAGGTTATTAATGAGATCGAGGAAGAAATCAAGATACCTAGAGACACATAAAAATGAAAACACAATGACTAAATATCTATGGGACACAGCAAAAGCAATTTTAAGAGGGAAATTCATAGTGATACAGGTCTACCTCAAGAAACAAGAAAAGCTCAAAACTAACTTTATACTTAAAAGAACTAGAAATAAAACAGCAAAAGAAGTCCAAAGTGAATAGAAGGAAGGAAATAACAAAGGTTAGAGCAGAAAGAAATGAAATAGAGTCCAGAAAAACAGTACAAAAGATTAATGAAACCAAGAGCTGGTTCTTTGAAAAGACAAATTGACAGATCCTTACCCAGACACATCAAGGAAAAAAGAGAAAGCACTCAACTAAATAAAATCAGAAATGAAAGAGGAAAAATACCAACGGACTCCACAGAAATACAGTGGATCATAAGAGAATGCTATGAGCAATTATATGCCAACAAATTGGACAATCTGGAAGAAATGGACACATTCATAGAAACATACAATCTCCCAAGATTTAGTCAAGAAGAAACAGAAAATCTGAACTAACTGATTACTACCAATGAAATACAATCGTAATCAAAACCTCCCCCAAAACAAAAGTCCTGGACCAGATGGCTTCATAGGTGAATTTTACCAAACAGTCAAAGAATTAACACCTTTTCTTCTCAAACTATTCCAAAAAATTCAAGAAGAGGGAAGGTTCCTTAACTCCTTTTATGAGGCCACCATTACCTTTATTTGAAAACCAAAGGCATCACAAAATAAAGAAAACTATAGGCCTATATATCTTATGAACATTGATGCAAAAATCTTCAACAAAATATTAGCAAACTGAATTCAGCAATACATTAAAAATATCACACACCATGATCAAGTTGGATTTATTCATGGAATGCAAGATTGGTATAGTATCTGCAAATCAATTAATGTGATACACTACATTAACAAATCGAAAGATAAAAACCATGATCATATCAATAGATGCAGAAAAAACATTTGACAAAATCCAACATCCATTTATGATTAAAACTCTCAGCAAAGTGGGAATAGAGGGAACATACCTCAACATAATAAAGGCCATACATTGTTGTTGGGATTGCAAATTGGCACAACCTTTATGGAAATAGTCTGGAGGGTTCTAAAAAAATTAAAAATTGATATACCTTTTGACATAGCAATTGCATTTCTGGGTATTTATCCAAAGAAAACCAAAACAATAATTGGTAAAGATCTATGCACCCCAATATTCATGGCAGCACAATTTACAATAGCCAAGATATGGAAGTAACGTAAATGCCAATCGACAGATAATTAAATAAAGAAATTATGATTCAAACATACAATGGAATATTACTCAGCCATTAAAAAAAGAGATTCTACCTAGAAGTTATTATGCTGAGTGAAATAAGTTAGACACAGAGAGATAAATACCATATGATTTCACTTATATATGGAATCTAAGGAACAAAACGAACAAAAAGAACAAACTAATCAAAAACAGACTCATATATATAGAAGACAATTTGTTGGCAGACAGAAAAGTGGGTGTTAGGGGCTGGGAGAAAGGTGAAGGGTTAAAGAAGTACAAATTAGTAGTTGATAGATGCTCATGGAGATGGAGAGCATGGCATAAGGAATGCAGATAGCATTAATATATTAGCTAAGTGGAAAACCAGGGGAGAAAGGAGCAATTAGGGGAATCATTTTATAAACTATATAAAATCTAACCACTGTATACTTAAAAATATTTTTTAAAAAAAGAAATAGAACTGTAACGACTGGTAAAAATTGGTATTTATATATTTTTATCTTCTATTACATACCATACAAAATAGTAATAAAGTGAAATATAGAAACTAAATATAAAGCTTCTCCAAAGAAAAAAATAGAATTTCTACATGATTTGGGGTTAGGAAAAGATTGTCTTACGAGGACCAATAAAGCTATAAGACACGATGCTTTTAACAATTTTAACTTCAACAGAAGTATAATTTTGAGAGAGTTAATAACCAAGATTATTATGTGCTACATATATATATGTCTGCATTTATATATATGTGTGTTTGTGTATATTCTGACAAAAGGTGTGAACCTAAATTAACATACAAAAACTGTGCAACCATCACTACTAATTCCACAACGTTTTCATCACCTCAATATAAAGATTTCATCCCATTAGCAGTCACTCCCCATTCTGTCTTGTTCCTTTTCTATGGTAACCACTAATCAACCCTCTGGCTAAATTCTGGACATTTCATGTAACTGGAATCATGTAATACATGCCTGTTATATTTAGCTTCTTTCCAAGAGTACATAGTTTTCAAGGTTCATCCATGTTGTAGCATAAATCAGAACTTCATTTCTTTTTATGTCTGAATGAAATTCCATTGCATAGATGTACTTCAGTCTACTCTAACACATGGCAGGGAAGACTCTGGCCCAAATAAGCTTTTCCGTAAACCCTCTCTCTGCACCATAGTGACTCCCATCTTAATTTGAACAATTACGCAAATAATATAGGCATGGCCAAGCCCTTCTATTTCATATTTTTCATATTTTATTTAAACCTATTTTTTCTCTTGATGACTTTTATCACTCATCCATAGTAGGAAAAGCTATTCAACATTCATTGAGAAGTCAATTATTTTTTTTAAATGAAATGATTTGTTTCTATTTTTTTTTCTGAAAAATGTGCAGAGTCTGTTCTAAAAATTTGCTGTTTATATTACCTATTACATTTCACAAGGAATATATATCCATTAAAATTCTTATGAAGGTAATTATTTTTATTGAATATTAGGAGTTCTGAGGAAATATACCTGTCACCAAAATAAGGAGTCACATCTTTTCTAAAACATTTTATTCTCCCATCGTTCTAACAGGTTTTATATAGAATCAAAATTTTTTTGTCCCAACATTCAATGACGTTATGATTCATTTAGTTTTAAACAGTCTTTGAACATTTCAAAAGTATCCTGGGAGTTATTCAATAGGTCTAATTTTTAGTTGCAGTCTATATAAAGAGTAGTGTACAGATTTCAGAACCTGCTGAGCTCACATGTGTCTACTTCATATTCTATCTGAACAGCATTCGTCTTACTTTCCCTGAAAATATTTCATTTTATTTGGAGTCCATCTGCTGTTACTTTGGTGGGTGGCGGCAATCTGATATACATTGTTTGTCCATTCTTCTGGTGAAAGTACCCAAACTCTGGCTAATTTCAACCTACCAATGTGAGGTCACTGAGTGCAGAGCTGGGAAAAGATATGTGCAGATCTGGGAAAAGATACGTACAGTCGTCATGGGCCAGTATGAGCTGGCTACAGTGAATAATTGCTCTAAAGTTTATACCATTAATTTTCTCAGAATGAATATAATTTTAGAACAGTTTAATGACAAGATGGGGTCAGATAGTCATTTAAAGCAAAAGAAAAGGTCTATGAAATAGGGCCAGACCTAATGACAAAAACAGTGTGACTATAAGGTCATCATATTGCCCAAGCAGATGTAATTAATGTGTCTTTGAATACTTCTTATACTATTTTTCCTCTCCTTGATACCAAAGCTTAAAGTTCCATTTCTAAGGCACAAACCTTTTTCTTTTCAATTAAGTAAGTATTTGCCACGAATAATACTTCCCAGTTCAGAAGCTAATATAGATATTGTGACTGGCACTAATTTTTTTGAAAATACATATTATTTCATCAGAATTCTGAATATGACTAGGACAATTTGATGAGAGCTGGTTTGGATATAGGAAAGATGTGTGTTACCACAATTCATGTGGCAGAAGCTTAGACAATAAAAGTGATTGAGGCTTTAGGGTAAGCTTTCCAGAGTTAGCCGCCTTTATGAGCCTAAATAAGAAATCAACACTTCTCCAAATGGAATTAGATTACAGAAAGATTCCTATTATTTTTCTATTATCATACCTACACTGACTAGTCTCAATATTTCAAAATGTTTTTATTTTCCTGTATTGACTCTCTCTCTCTCTCTCTCTCTCTTTTTTTTTTTTTTTTTTTTTTTTGTAAATAAGTGTCACTGACTTTTCTTAGGAATAGACAAGTCAGTGACACTTATTTACAAAAAAAGGCACTGTCTTCTCTTAGGAATATTTAGAAGGGTGATCATTTTGTTCCCAGTCCTAAAGAGAAAGCAGAGTTTGAGAATTGCTTTAATATGAAGAACCATAATTAGAAAATGGATCTTCTAAGTTCTGAACCATATTCTGCCTCCTTTTTTACCTTTGTCCCAGGTGAACGTAAAAGCTCACTAGGGGTTGGTAAAAACCAACCCTCCAGGTGCCTCCTATAGTACGCAACGGTCATCTTGAACTTAAAACATCAATAAGATCTCCACTCTATGGCTTTTACATATATTACCACAGATAATTACTGGGTAAGTCTTTGGGTTTGAGATTCTGCACTAGGTTTGGGGAAATGGAGGATTAGTTTCAAGGAGAACACATGTCCTTTTTGCCAAAACATTTAAAAAGCAATAGAATTTTACATTAGTTTAGTGATCAAACATGAGAAAGATTTGTCTCATGCTTTTCAGAATATTTCTAAGTCAGTTAATGCACTCTGAATGACACATTTTAAAGTGAGACTGATAAATAGGAGACCCTCGAGAGAATGATATCTGAACCGATAAATGAATGGAAAGCTTTTTTGTTAAGAGGTCAGGAAATTATACATGTTTAAACTGGGAAAGATTCAGGTGAAATAATATCCTTCAAGATATTCAGGGAAATGATCATTTATGTGAAATACTCATCAAATATGTGAAAGCATTTATGGAAAGGAAAGGATAAGTGTCTGTGGATTAGCAGCTGGCATTAATTGACATTTCAATACATTTTAATTATCTTTATAAATATTTTAGATGGATTACGTATTCAGTCCTGTCAGTAATGTAGTATTATATTTTTATCCATTAACTTTATTTTAGCAATGAGGATAATTGAGACATAGAAGTTTTAACACTGGTTGAAGAGCATGCAAAACTAAATAATAGCATCCTGATTTTAAACTCTCTTGACTAATTAAGTCCTGTGCATTCACTGCCGTGACTCATGGCTGATGTCTATCACTGGAACTTGGAACCGTATTCCATTACTGAAATTTAAGAGGGAGGCAATTTGAGCCTCAATAAAAAGAAGACCTATCTGGCATTTGGAACTGTCCTGAAATGTGGCAAGCTATCTCAGAAAACATAAGAGTTCTCTACCACTGGAGGCCTTGAGGCTGAGATCAAAAGGTGAGTGTCAGAGATTTTATAGAAGAATGAGATTTCGTAAGATCATAGGGATGGTGAATTTAGGCCCTAAATTTTCTAAATTTTTTAGATTCTGTGAATCAGCCTGAGTCAGAATTAGAGCTGTAAATTATACTAACAGTTCAGGATTTATTATATGTCAGACCCAAGAATCTTTCTTGGGCCTGTAAATTTCAAAGGTTTAAGATAATTTTCTTCCATCCTCTAAGAATGTGCTTCCACCTTGCCTTTCATCATCCTGTGCTGTAACTCTCAACCTGAAAGCATAACATCTTTATCCTCATCTTTCTCAATTTCTCATACATCAAGTCAGTGAGTCATACAGATATTGCTTCCTTGATATTCCTCTGATATTGCCACATCACTTCAAATATCCTATCTGAACTATCACACATATCTTTTCAACTTAATCTCCATATGCCTAGTTTTCATATCCTTCAAACTGCTTGAAGATCGAATTTTTAAAAGGCAAAATGCTGTTGGCATTTAATGTGTAAGAACCAGGAATACTGCTAAACTTCCTACAACATAGAGAATGACCCCCACAAAAACACATTTAACCTAAAATGACAGTCGTGTTGGGATTAAGAAACTCTGCGCTAGAAGAATATTAATTAGGCCTCATGATGTTGGAAATCTAAAACTATTGTGAAGAAAAGTAATATGATATATCTGATATATGGTCCTTTAGGCTGCTTTTCTATTTTATCTACCTGCTGATTTACTTGCTTCCTCCTTCTGTTTTTGCTCACCTTCTTCTGATCATTTATATTCTATACTTCTGTAGAGCTTCAGCTTCCTTTTTATTCTGCAAGGGTTCTCTAGGTCAAATGTTACTGTGTGTGGCCATGTTTAATTTCCCAAATTAATGTTCCTAGTAAAGCCAGTAGCATACATTTTTGATGCAAATCACAGATATCATTGGCAAGTATATAGATCATATGATATTGCAAATGTGGTCCTATATCAGACATGTATCATCTAATAAAGGTGTATTATAATGTATGTATTATACCTATTTGGTGAATTAAGAAGTTAGTATAGAGGTTGTTTCCTTCAGAATCTGAAAATGCACAAACCGATTAAAATCTTTGGTAGTACATTTTCTTTACAACCCAACCTGATTTATTTATACACTGATGTGTGTGTGTTTGTCTATAAACACACAAATACACATGTATATAAACACACACACATATACACATGTATACATACATATGTGTGTGTGTATAAATATATACAATCTCCTTACTGAATCCTAAAATCTGAGAGGACTGCTATGTCATGGAATTTGTACGCAAGTAGATTTACCTATAACAAATCTTAGGTTTTCATTAATGTAATAGAATAATTATGGCAATGTCATAAACTGAGAAAAATGAAATGATCTAAATTTTTAAAAATCTTAAATTGAATGACATAATACATATTAAATAAATGATAGATGCTACTTTTTGAATTCTAAGCACTCAGCACAATGTAAATGCTTCCTAAGTATAGAATAAATAAATGCATCTTTGTTCCCCAACTACTTCTTGCAAATGGTGTATATTTAATTAATGCATATTAAAAAGCATTAGAAAATACTTGAAGGATGATGGAGAGGACATGATTGTGATATTTTCTTGTTCTCAATATGTTGTTTTAGGCCTTCCTCACTATCTTTAACTGTCTTATACTTTGTTTAAATAGTTTAAGAAAATAATATTTGCAAATAAGAAAAGAAAATAGTATAATTTGTAAATTAATATTTCTCATGTACTACAGTGAAAATATTTTCTTGATGAAAATTAATAGAGTTTGTAGTAAAGCAGCAGTCAGAAAAATCCTGAAAGCTTTTGGGATAAAGCAAAGCCACTTATAGCAGTCTCTTGAGGCACGTAGTGTTATGTGTTGCAGCAACCAGTGGAAGGTGGAGACATAAAAAGAGTGAATCTAGTCCTATAAAAAATGATACATGGAGAAAAAATTTCACCTCTACAGAAATAATATTTTGAGTGGATACAAGATACATAAAGCTATAAGTTAAAAAAAGCATTATATATCATAGAGACTTATGTTATTATAAATACTTAATAAATAACTGTTCAAGCTCAGGGATATAATAATGGTTATTGATAGGGAGAAAAAAAAAGATGACATAATTTAACACTTGAGATTAAACATAAGATGCACAAGTAATGAGGCATATTGAGAACAAGCTCTGAAAGGAACCGCTAAGGTAAAACCCACGGATTCAAAAAGAATAAATTCGTTTTCTCAGAGAACAAGTAAGAAAATACTTGTTCTCTGAGAAAACACAGCAAGTTTAAAAAGATAGGTTGAAAGTGTGTTGAGAAAGTTTATTATAAAGGGGTCAGACTATGAAGAGACTAGCCTGAGAAAACAAGTGAGCTGTGAAGCTGAAAAATATGTTAAACAAGTCTTCTGATTATAATCAACCAGAATGGTTTACCATTACTATGAATCCTATATATCTAACTTAGGTGGAGTCTAGTTCTGAAATATCTTTACCCTTCATTAAATTTTTTTCCCTTAATTCCAACTAGGAGGTTACCCCAAAGCACTGCTGATTAGCAAAGACAAATGAAAGGGAATTGGTTTGGCATAGTAGTCATGGACCGGAAAGAAGCCATCCAATCCATTTAATTTTGCTCATTGAAAATGATTAAGACATGAGGAAACATAGAATCTGATGGTGGACTCTCAATGACTTTGCAAAAAAAGAAAATTAGTTTGAAAGAAAAGATAAGATGGTATATTCCTGCTATAATTAAAGTATATTTTATTAAAAGAAATTAATTTTTTTTAATTTTTAACTTATAAAGTCTTGGCAGGTGATGAAAGGTGAAACAGCCATACTACAACTTGATTCTACTGATCAAATCACCATGCTCATATTCAATGGCTCGGTCTTCATGCCCTCTGTACTAACTTTTGTTGGGATTCCTGGCCTGGAGTTAGTGCAGTGTTGGATTGGCATTCCATTTTGTATCATGTACCTCAGTGCTGTGATTGGAAATTCCCTAATTTTAGTTATAATCAGACATGAAAACAGCCTCCATAAACCCATGTATATTTTTTTGGCCATGTTGGGGGTGACAGACATTGCACTTAGCACTTGTATTCTTCCCAAAATGTTAAGCATCTTCTGGTTTAATTTGCCAGATATTTCTTTTGAAGCCTGTCTTTTGCAAATGTGGCTTATTCACTCCTTTCAGGCAATTGAATCAGGTGTCCTATTGGCGATGGCCCTAGATCGCTATGTGGCCATCTGTGACCCCTTGAGACATGCCACTATCTTTTCCCAACAACTTTTGACTTACATTGGAGTTGGGGTGACACTCAGGGCTGCCATTCTTGCAACACCATGCCTGGTACTTATCAAATGTCGTCTTAAACTCTACAGAACCACAGTTATCTCCCATTCTTATTGTGAGCACATGGCCATTGTGAAACTAGCCACTGAAGATATCCGAGTCAACAAGATATATGGTCTCTTTGTTGCCTTCACTATCTTAGGGTTTGATATAATCTTTATCACTTTGTCCTACATTCAAATCTTTATCACTGTCTTTAAACTGCCCCAGAAGGAGGCACGATTCAAGGCCTTTAATACGTGCATTGCTCACATTTGTGTCTTCCTACAGTTCTACCTCCTTGCCTTCTTCTCTTTCTTCACACATAGGTTTGGTTCCCACATACCACCATATGTTCATATCCTTTTATCAAACCTTTACCTTTTAGTTCCACCTTTTCTCAATCCCATTGTCTACGGAGTGAAGACCAAACAAATTCGTGACCGTGTCCTAAAAATATTTTTCTCCCCTCCAAATCTTGATCATTAGTGGCTACTTACATAGAGATTTTAGGTTGGTTCAATGTAGCGACATGACTAGGGTGAAAAGTTATATCTTCTACAAATATCTAATCTGAAAAAAAAAACTTTAAATTTTAGATACTCATAATTGAGGGTGGTATTTAACAAATCATTAATAACTAAAAACTTTAGTTTGCTACTCATATAGGAGGAAAACTTCCTTATGCTGAGATTTCAAATTATTTCCTATTTGAAATGATTCTTCTGTTTTTGGCCTATCTCTTTAAACTTAGAGATTTCTCTCTGGAAACATGTAGATAGATGTACATTTTTAAAAAAATTCAGAAAACTACACAATGTCAGGTAACTTTCGAGGACCATGTCACACATCAATGTTCTCAAACTGCTAACTCAACCCATAGCTGTAAATCTAGCTACATGTCATTTTCTGATATTTGTTTATGAATCTATATTTTTTGACAAATTTAGAATCACTTATCTATTTTTGTCTGCTTTCTCTGAAAAACTGTTTAACATAAAAATCGTATAATACCAAAACAGCAACAAAAAAGTATACAGTGCATACCATGGACTATAAAAATGAATTTGTATAGGAAAGAATGTACAAAAATATAGATGAAAATTAGGATATTCACAAATATCCTTTTTTTGGAAGCAAAAATGTGATCAGTACTTAAATAGAAAACATCCTTTGAGAGGCACACGTTTTAATGATTTCACCCAACTGAGTTTTACCCAAATTAGAAGGTTGGAGTTCCAAAATGAAATACAGAAAAGAATAATCTGACTGCATTTTGTAATTGCCTACTGTAAGTATCTTGAGTATGAGACCTGTGTCTTATTTATACTTGTATCAATAATGTATAAGACAATGCCTGAGACTTCTTAGAATCTCAGTAATAATGACATTGAATAATGAACAATTTAAATGTCTTCCTGATGTTGATCAATGGTATTCAAAAGCAACAAATCTGGAGGTTTTAAGGTTTGATGAATATCATCCTACAGAAAATCTATATACTAGAAAGTTTATTACAATATTAGTGAGGTAAACAAAGATGGAGACTTACATACTCCTGAAATAAAGTATAAGCCAAACACAAAACTGGCATATGAGAAACTGACTCCTAAAACAGAGACTTCAGATTTTTCTTCACTCTTTGCTGATCCACTGTTCACATACCTTCATCCTCTTTCAGGATGCCACATCAATAGAGATCATGACCCTGAGACAATCATGCTAAGCAAAATAAGCCAGACAGAAAATGTTGAAAACCACATGATATCACTTATATGTGGGATATAAACCTAAAAGCAACAAATGAACAGGACGAACAAACAGACTCATGGACATGGATAATAGACTAGTGGTTACCAGAGAGTGGGGAAGGAGGAGGGAGGGAGGAGGTAGATGGGGTAAAAGGGGTCAAATATGTGGTGACAGAAAGAAATCTAACTATGGGCAGTGGACATACAATGCAATTTATAGATATACACACATACATACATATATATGTGTATATAATGTACATATACACGTACATACATATGCCTTACTGTTAATCGTACACCTGAAACTTAATGGATTTTGTTAACCAATGTCACCATAATAAAAATTTTTTAAAATTTTTTCCTCAAATTTTCTTTAATCAGCTTTTAAAACTGAGAACCCTTATATGTGGGATATAAACCTAAAAGCAACAAATGAACAGGACAAACAGAGACTTAGAAACATGGACAATGGACTAGTAGTTACCAGAGGCTAGGGGGTGGGGGAGGAGGGGAGAGGTAGATGGGGTCAAATATTGGAGGTAGGGGAAGGGTGAAGTGGATAAAGGGGATCAAATATATGGTACTTGAAGGAAACTGGATTTTGGGTGGTGATCACACAATAGAATATATAGATGTCAAATTACGATGTACAACTGAAAATTATATAATTGTATTAACCAATGTTACCCCAATAAACAATAAAAAAGACTGAGAGCCAATAAAATAATTTTAAAAAGAACCAAGTAGACAGAGAGAGACACTTGGTTCTCTAATTTTGAATAGATTCATTGTCAAAGAACAAACCCAAGAAAACACCTCACTATAAAAAAAAGGAAAAGACCATATCATTTAATATGCAGAGGTAGGAAATAATTTGGGGAAAAAATCTTGTTGAATAAAGCAGCAATAATTCTGAGTCATATGGTTCTGGTTTTCAATAAAATGTATGTAAACAAACATAAACCCTGTAAAATAAGAAATAAAAATATGATGACAGGAGGAATGAAACAGCATGTTATGACATGAATACATGTATAAATGAGATAATAAACAATTAATTTATTTTAATTTTGTATTAGATCATTAAATATTTGAGGAAGTTGTGGTATCCAGTACATAGTAAATAATTGATAAAGACATCATCCTCTCAAAAGAAAGAAGAATGGCAAATATATGAACTATTTCCAAGAAGTTATTATACATAAGGAATAAGGAATGGAAATAATAAGTATATGATATTCCTGAATAAGAAACCAAAAGTAGTATAATACATTGATAGAAACGGATTAATCTTGAGTGAATTGAGGAACTATATTTCAAAGAAAGAATATAAAATGAACCAAAATATATAAATGAAATGAGAAAAACATCTATATTTAAAGTATACATATCAACCTAGATTTATGAAGAAAAAAAAGAAAACACATTCTGCGTGGTTTTGAATAAATAGTTTAATTTATCTTCTGGAGTAAGAGGAAAGGTAAATGAAGACCTTAAAATATATATATTATGAAACAAAAAATATAATTTTATATGAAGAATGTAGGGTATAATACAACTGTATGTTAATGCTATTTAAGCTTATAATTAAAGAAAATAATAGCAAGATGTCTTAATTGAGCAACTATTATTTGTATCTAAAATAGAAGGTTAGAAATAGTAAGAGTAGAAAGTTAAGTTCCACTTCTGAGTGGGTATTTATCTGAAGAAAACAAGAAAAGTAATTCAAAAAGGTATATGTACCCAGATTCCAGTTAAGATGGTGTAGTAGGTAAATACTGTGCTTGCCTCCTTTCAGAACCACATCAAAATTACAACTAAAATACAGAATAATCATTATTGAAAATCACCTAAAGTCTAGCTGGACAGAAGTTCTACACCTAAGCACATACAGAAGAGGTCACCTTGAGACTGGTAGGAGGGGCGGAGATACAGAACAGGCTGGTCCCAGTTAAAAATCGGGAAGGATATCTTGGTTGCAGAAGTCCCCCTAGATTCCCCAGCTCAAGGTTCCACTCTCGCAAAGAGAAGTCCCCACAAAATCTGGCTGTGAAAACCGGTGGAGATTGTGGCTGAGTGAGGCACAGGGCTGTGAGAGATCCAAGCATTCCTCTTAAAAGGCCCATACACAGTCTTACCTGCTGATAGACTCATTCACTCTGAGCTTCAGTGCTTGGACATCAGCTCTAATGGCACCAGGGACATAAGGAGAGAATCTGAATTGTGTGGATTCAGGGCTAGTGTTGGAGGGGCAGTTTTCTCCCAGACAGAAGTACTGGTAGATACCATTGTTTCTTTGTTAAGCCCTCCACACTCCTGGCATCTTGACACAAGGAGCCACCATACCTGAGTCTCCAGAAACCTGGTGGTCTCATCCTGATGATTTTCTGAGACCCATCTCATTCAACTTGTGGACCCACCCAAGCCATTTCCAGTGTTTTTGTTTTTTTGTTTTTGTTTGTTTGTTTGTTTGTTTTTTTCATACAAACGGCCTGTCTTGGCTGTTGCTGCAGACTTTTCGAAAGTATCTCAAAAGTTTTTAAAACCCAAACAATCAGCCTCTGGCCTCAGCATGCCCCATACCTCTTGCCCACCAATAGCAACAGCCAGCCTCAGCTCACCACTTGGCTTCTCAAGGTACCTCCAAGCCCAGCTCGAGTGGTAGCCATCTGTGGATTGCTTGGTGGCCCATGCCAGATGGCCCTGGGCAGAGCGCAAGCTGTAGCTGGACTTGACCTGTAGAGGTGCCCCTCCCAGAAGGCGTTTGGGCCAGCACACCTGTTGGCCACTTTGGACTGAGCCAGACCTCTACCTGGGGCTACATCTGAGGACAACACACCCAGAGGGCAGACTGGGCAAGCACCAAAGCCCTGCTAAAGTGAATCCTGCTGTGTGCAATCAATTCCTGCACAGCAGTTCCTCCATAGTAGTTACCACCCAATCCTTAAAACCAATCAATATGAGGGTAAGTCTTTCCCATTGATGTGCAAAGAGCAACCAAGTCTCAATTACAACAAAAAGGAACACATGACCCATACAAAGAATACACCTTGAACACCCAGCTCAAGTGACTAAGAAGACTGCACCACTGGGCCCCATAGGATATCTATTACATCAGGCCACTCTCTTAAGACTGAGAGACCTAGCAGCTCTACCCACTACATAAAAACAAACACAGGGAGGCAGCCAAAATGGGGAGACAAAGAAACATGTACCAAATGAAAGAACAGAACAAAGCTCCAGAAAAAGAACTAAACAAAAGAGAGACGAGCAATCTATCAGATGCAGAGCTCAAAACACTGGTTATAAGTGTGCTCAATGAACTTAGGGGAAGAGTAGATGAATTCAGTGAGAACATCAATAAAGAGATAGAAAACATAAAAATGGAGAAAGAAAACAAAAAAGAACCAGTCAGAAATGAAGAATACAATGACTGAAATGAAGAATACCTTAGGAGGAATCAACAGTAGATTAGGTGGAACAGATGATCAAATCAGTGATTTAGAAGATATGGTAGCAGAAAATACCCAATTAAAACAGCAACGAGAAAAAAGAATCCAAAAACATGAAGATAGTTTAAGGGGACCACATCAAGTTTACCAAAATTTGCATCACAGGAGTACCAGAAGAAGAGAGAGAGCAAGGAATTAAAAACCTATTTGAAAAAAATGATGGAAAACTTCCTAACTTGGTGAAGGAAATAGACATATAAGCCTAGAAAGTACAGATAATCTCAAAAGAGATGAACCCAAAGAGGCCCACACCAAGATACATTGTAATTAAAATGCCAAAGTTCAGAAATAAAGAGAGAATCTTAAAAGCAGCAAGAGAAAATTAATTAGTTAACTACAAGGGAGCTCCCATAAGACTGTCAGATGATTTCTCAACAGAAACTTTGTAGAGCTGAGTGAGACAGAGGCTATGGCAGGGGCAAACTCCTTTTAAAGGGGCTTGCAAGTATTTGCAAGTGGATTTTCGCTGTGATGGACCTGCTCGTTCTGAACACCAGTGCCAATTCATCTGCAAGCAGGGGGCAGCAGGGACTTACAGGGAGACATTGCTGGAGTGAGGGCCAAGGTGAGATGGCTCTGTACAAAAGTGTTGGTGCTATCCATTGTTCCCTATTGGGCCTTCCCCTCTCCCAGTGCATGGACCCAGCACCACAATAGCCATGAGATCATCAAACTGGATAACAGAGGTCACTCTGCTCAGAGGATTCTCTGAAACCCTGCCTCCTTGAACTTGCGGCCTTACCCAAGCCATATCCAGGTAGATCCTCAGAAAGTCGGATGCTCCTTGCTGAGCAGCACCTAGACTTACACTGGAGGCAGGGGCCTTGGTTTCTGGTGCAGCCTTTTGAGGCAACTATAAGCACATCTGTGGATCACTTGCTGAATCTCAACAGGTGGCCCTGGAGAGGTAGAGGCTTAGGCTAAATTTGGCCTGGGCCACTGGACACCTACTTCACAAATCCACACTTAGGAGCTTTGCTTAGTACATAGAAACAGACACAGAAAGGCAGCTAAAATGGGAAGACAAAGAAGCAGAATCCATATGAGAGAACAGAACAGAGATTCAGATATAATGGAGTCAAGTAATCTGACAGAGGCAGGGTTCAAAATACTGGTTATAAAGATACTCAATGAACTTTTGGGAAGTGTAGATAAATTCAGTGAGAACTTCAACAAAGAGATAAAAAACATAAAAATGAAAAGGGAAATTACAAAAGAGAGCCAGTCTGAAATGAAGAACACATTATCTGAGATGAGAAGTATATTAAATGGAATGAAAGAATAAACGAAGTGAATAAAGAAAAAGTTCAATTGCCCTATCTAGAGGATGGGAAAACCAAGGACACTCAATCAGAATGGCAAGAGATAATATGCCAAGACTATAAAAATAATGTAGGGAGCATACGGAATACTATTAAGGGTCCAACTATCTGTCTGATCAGCATACCCGAAGAAAATCAAGATGTCAAACAGCTGTTTGAAAAAATAATGATGGAAAACTTTCCTAACTTGGTGAAGGAAATGCACATAAAACCCCAGGAAGCTCAGAGAATCCCAAAAATCAGGGATCCAAAGAGGCCCACATCAAGACACATCATTATTAAAATGCCAAAAGTTAATTATAAAGAAACAATATTAAAAGCAGCAAGAGGAAAACATAGTTACCTATAAGGGAACACCCATAACTGGCAGCTGATTTCTCAAAAAAAACTACGCAGGACAGAAGAACTTGGTAAAAAATATTCGACATGCTGAAGATCCAGGATCTACAGCCAAGAATACTTTATCCTGTGAAGTATCATTTAGAGTTGAAGGACGGGTAAAGAGCTTCCCAGACAAAAATAAGCTAAAAGAATTTCTCACCACCAAGTCAGTAGTACAGAAAATGTTGGAGGGACTTCTTTAAGAAGAAAAAAACGTGTATTAAAAACAGGAATAAAGAATGGTAACAGCTACATTCCTACCAATAAGTACCTTAAATGGAAAAGAATTAAGTGCTCCAACTAAAAGACAGAGTGGCTGAAAGGATAAGAAAACAAGACATCTACATATGCTGCCTACAAAAAACTCACTTTAGATTAAAAGAGACACACAGACTAAATGTAAAGGGATGGAAAAAGATATTGCTTTGGTGGAAGGTATTTAAGTCTGACAGAGATAGGTAAACACTATATGATTTCACTTATATGTGGAATCTAAGGAATAAAAAGACAAACTAATAAAAAACAGACTCACAGATATAGCAAACAATTTGGTGATAGACAGAGAGGAGGGAGGTTTGGAGGGCTAGGAGAATGGAATTAAGGGTCAAAGAAATACAAATTAGTAGCTGATAAATGGTCATGGGAATGGGGAGTGCAGCATAAGGAGTGCAGTTAGCATTAATACGTTGGCTTGGTGGGGGGTCAGGGGAGAGAGAGAGAGCAATTGGGGGATCCTTTAATGAACTATATAAATGTCTAACCAATGTACTGTATACTTGAAACTACTTAAATAAATTTTTAAAATTTTTTATAAAAATGGAAACAAACAGATTAATAAAAGCTGGGGAAGCAATACTTATATCAGACAAATAAACTTTAAAACAGATGCTATAGCAAGAGACTAAGAAGAATCCTGTAATCCAACTTCTGGAAATTTAATCGAACAAACCAAAAACACTACTTCTAAGGGACCTGTGAATCCATATGTTCATTGTAACATTATTTACAATAGCCAAGATACAGAGGGGAGGCAACCTGTTATCCATCAACAGATGAATAGATAAAGAAGAGGTTCATATATACAGTGTAATACTTCTCAGCTTTAAAAAAAAAAAAAAAACAGAATAAAATCTTGCCATCTGCAACAACATGGATGAACCTAGAGTGTATTGTGTTGAGTGGAGTCAGACAGAGAAAGACAAATGCCACATGATTTCACTTACATGTGGAATCCAAAGAACAAAATAAACAAACAGAACAGAAACAAACTCACAGATACAGAGAACATCTTGAAGGTTGTCATGTGGGAGGGGGTTTGAGAGGGTGGGTGACAAAGGAGGAGGGATTAGGAAGTACAAATTGGTAGTTACAAAATAATCATGAGGGTGTAAAGTGTAGCATAGAGAACATTGTCAATAATATTATAATCTAGGTGTCAGACGGGTACTAGATTAATTAGAGTGATCATTTCAGAAGATATAAATGTCAAATCTCGAGGTTGTATATCTGAAACTAATATAACATTTTATATCAATTGAAATTAAAAAATAAAAAAAATTAAAAAGAAAAAATATATGTACCCCTGTGTTAATTACTGCATTATTTGCAATAGTCAAGATATGGAAACAATCTAAATGTCCATTGATGAATGAATGAAGAAGATGGGGCATATATATACAATGGAAATTACTCGGCCATAATAAAAAATGAATTCTTGTCATTTGCAAGGATGAATCTAGAGGGTATTATGCTAAGTGAAAAAGTCAGACAGAGAAAGACAAATGCTGCATGATTTCACTTACGTGTGGAATCTAAAAAAAACAAACAAATGAACAAACAGAACAAAGCAAAACCAATCTTATAGATACAGAGAAGAGATTGGCGGTTAAAAGAGGGGAGAAGGGATTAGGAGTGACCTGGGCAAAATGAATGAAAGGGATCAAAAGGTACAAAGTTTCAGTTACAAAATAAGTCACGGAGAATTAATGTACAGTATAGTGACTATAATCAATATTGTATTGAAAATCTGACGATTGCTAAGAAAGCAAATCTTAAAATTTCTCATCACAAGAAAAACATTCTTTTTTTTTTTGCAAATTTATATGGGGACAAAGGTTAAATAGACTTATCACAGTGATCATTTCACAATGTATATAAATATTGAATCATATCATACACCTGAAACTAACATAATGTTGTATATAAATTACACTTCAATTTAAAAACTACAAAAAAGGCTGTCTGGGAGAGGGCTGTCCCTTTAGCCCTCACCCTGAGGCCAGATAACTGAGCTCCTCCCTGTAAGTCTCTGGCACCTTGTGGATTGCTGCCCCAGTATTGGAGCTCAGAGCAACTTGACTACCTTAGCAGAGGCCTCAATGAAACTTGAGGGTTCTGGCTGAAAGCCAATGCTTGCCCTTTTGAGTTTTGGCAGCTACAGCATACCCTAATTCTGAAGTCATTTATGTTTGGACCACAGGCATCACCAGGTCAGTGGTAGTGGCAGAAGATGGCTCCAGGCTGAACCAGAACCACCTAATGGGTCAGACAGCGGGCATGGAGAACATCAGCACCAGCACAGGTGCATATACCATCATGATAGTTCATTGCCACCTGAAGAAAAAGATCAGGTACTTTGTCATCCAGACCTACCTTCTTTGCATAATGACTATGACCTGCCACAGGTATCCTTTTAACTGAACTGAGAATTTGTTTGGGGTGACTACAATGCTGACTATGATAATCCTCAGCATCAGCGCCCAGATCTCTCTGCCGAAAGCGGCATGTTGGACAGCCATGGACTGGTTCACTGCCGTGTGCTATGCTTTCGTGGTCCCCTCACTAGTGGAGTTTGCCATAGCACATATAGCCCAGGAATCAGACAGACCAGAGCTTCTCCACTGCCCTTCTCTCATCTTTGCACATACTCTTGGGCGTGTTATTTACTCTTCTATAAAACAGGGCTCATGATACCCACCTCAGGTGCCTGCTGTGAGGAATAAGTGAGAAAACTCACCAAGTGTCTTGCAAAGGTCCCAGCCCCAAACACATCTTAAATATTCAAGGCCAAGTGTGAACACGCCTGGAATTAAAGTCCAGAGAAAAAAAAAAATCACTACAGGTTCAAATGTGGGGTGGGGGGAGGGGGGACAAGCAATAGAGCAGAGAGAAAAAATTGCTGCACAGTTGGCTCCTCTAGCTGGAATCAGCCCAGTGTCTTTGGTAGGCTATGTGTTGGGAAGCATGGTAGGTGGGGCAACAGAATGCTCTGGTGGCCTTTTAGTTATTTAATCATTTATTCTTATTGAGTCGTAGTTCAGATACCATAAAATTTGTCATTTTAAAGTACATAATTATGTGGGTTTTGGTGTATTGAAAAGATTGTACAACCATCACCAATATCCAATTCTAGAATATTTTCATCATCTTAAAAGAAACCCATACCCACTGACAGTCACTTTCCATTTCCTTCATATCGCCCCCGTCCCCACCCCAGGTCTTAGCAACCACTAATCTACCTTCTGTCTCTATGGATTTGCCTCTCTGAATATTTATGGTAAATAAAGCACATGACATGTGCAATACATCCATGTATCATACCAGTACCCAGTACTGCATTCTTTTTTATGGCTGAGTAATAGTACATTATATGGATATAGCACATATTGTTTCATTATTCATTGGTTGATGGATTCTTTCTACTTTTTGGCTATTACTGGCCATCATTAAAAAAGCATCACTAAAGTTTCCGCTTGAGGTTGTTTCTCATCAATTTCGAATAAGTTCAGTCAGCATTCTTATGCATTTTTCTTCCGTCATTTCGTTTTGCAAGGGAGAAGGAATGTACAAAGTGAACATTCTGATTTACTCAGGTGCCAGGTGAGATACGATGAAACTAGAATGGGATAAGAATTTGAGTATCTAGTCGGTAATCACATTAAGATGGGATATAAACTAAAAAAGGAGGAAAAAGAGTGGAAATAGGGTAAAATTAATAGTTTAGATGTACTTCCAGAATGAGAGTGTGTGAGCTGGTAAGAAGACACAAAGGAGACAAAAATCAGCAGATATAGAATGTGTCTTACCTCTGGAAGGAGTATTGGAAATGCTGTTGAGGTGGAAGAAGTGTGATTAAATTATATCTAATTAGTGTGTAATGTGGGTTTTCAGTTATTACGCTTATTTTTGTGTGCGTGTGTATCTTTCATTATATAATACTTCTGGAAAAAATAAAGGTGAAGACATTTGGCACTTGGCAAACAAGTTAGTTTAACATAGTATATATAATGTTTTTATATTCAGAGTAAAGCTATCTTCTAATGTGTTATAATTTTTAAGCAAATATTTATTTAAAGTATTCTATATTTTGAGTTCTAGGATTTGAATTTGAGATAAGGCAATGACCATGAAGATATAGCCCCATTTCATACATTGAAAAGTACATCCTATTCATAAATATCAAATTTGAAGAATTTTTAAAATTTAAATTAAAATGGCAGTATCTCCAATATTCCTGCGTTCTGTTAATTAAGAATTTCTCCATGACAAAATATATCATTGATAAAGATATTTTGGATATTTTTCATAAACTGTTAAAAAATTATAATATAAAAAAATGATGTATCTAATGTAACTGTTAGAAGATAACCAATGAAAACTACTAATAATATTTGACTTGAGGTAATAAGATTATAGGTACATTTTCCTCTTTTCTGCATTAATATATCAAAGAAATTTAAGAGTATAGGCATTCCTGTGATCCAAAAATTGTGAGAAAAGTGTAATGATCTCTTCTAAGAAGAATTGTCTTCATCCTGTGTCATTGCAGATAAGAAATGCATCATCTACGCACTGATAATTTTTTCCATCTATCCTTAGCAATCTTTGTTATGCACAGAACTTAAAATAAACCATGTCTTCCCTGCTACATGTGACATACTCCCTCCTGGGATCCCTGAATACATCTGAAAAAATTTTAAGTTTCCATGTGATGGCCAAGAATAAAGAAGAGATAATTTTTCCCCAATTTTCTTCCTTTAAAAAGCATGACATAAAGCTGATCAGTTTTCTCAGAAAGAAATAGATTCACATGCTATATAATCCCCCACTTTGAGTTCCATTTCTGTCATGTACATGAGCGCATTCCCAATCTCTAGTGCTGTGAAACACAACTGCACTAAGATGCTTCAACACTGCCACCAACTGGCTAGACTGGATATATCAGGTCCCCTGAGAAGTAAGCAGCTAGTCCTAAGAAATGAGGTATGCTCTTTAAGCCCTAAACCTCCTATCTCTTAGGATTTGTGAGAGGCTTATAAAGTTTGGTCATCAGGGAATAAGATGTTAGAAAACACAAATCTTCCACAGCCGGGACCAGTAAAGAGCAACTTTCTCCTATGCCAATCACTTCCCACTGATATTCCTGGATAATGAGTAAGTGAATAGTTAGAAATGTGTACCAGGTCAAGTGGAGATGAAGTTATATACCCTGAGTACCAACACAAGTATAGTTAATGTATGTAGACTCCAGAAATGAAATTCCCAATTATAAAACTAAAGAGTATATATGTTATTTTGAGTCTAACTTGGAACTCTAGGAACTATAATTTAAGAACAATCATAATTAACGGGAGAATCTGATTTGGAAGATTGAGAGGTTAATGGAAGCTAGCAGCATGCTATTGAAGACGTTGGGTAGATTTGAACATGCTGTACTTGAAAAAGAGTAGATCCCGAGTGACTTGTATCTTTGTGTTATTACATCTGAAGATATGTAATTCCAAAAAGAGGAATGGTGGTTACCAGGAACATGTTGGCTCAATATAAGGAGGTCTTTCTGAAAGTGAGGGTTGTACAATAGTTGGACAGACAGGCATAGAAAGGCATCAATATATATATATATATATATATATATATATATATATGAGAGAGAGAGAGAGAGAAAGAGAGAGAAAGAGAGAGAGAGACAGAGAGAGAGAGAGAGAGAGAGAGAGTGTGAGTCAACTGCTGGGGAGCTATGCTAAAGAATTCTAATTTGGAAGGTTGATTTCATAGAATAGTTTCCCAAATCTTCCAAATTTAAAATCTATAAGCAGAAATTAGGGTTGTTAGAGGCTGGTGAAATACTCAGAAAACTATTTGGAGGTGATGGCTGGATTTATGCAGAAATGTTTTGAAATGTTTAGGCTAACAACACTACAAAATGTATAAATCAGCTTGATTTAGACTTCGGTTACTAGTTATAAAGGCAACCTCTCTGCTGCCACATAAAACAATTCATTGACGCATATTCTTTTCAACAGTAAAATTCAATTATGGGTTGTTGCTGGTACTTAGTTACTGAAAAGTGTGAAGCGTTCCCAGCAACAGTCTTTATATTGCAATAAGGATTTCATTCTGGAGTTTTCCCTTTCTGCCTCTGATGACTCCCAGGGCACTTCTCCTTGAATGTACCTATGTGTTTGTTGATTATTCTCCATGCAATATCTTGGACAATTCTCGAAGAATTCCACTCATGTTTTTCTTGATTCGAATTTCACAGAACTAAAAAATTAGAACTTTCTGTTTCCCTTCAACAGTAAGTAGCTCTGATTTCTATATGAGGTGTATCTCTGTCAACACTGCTCCATATGGAGACCTAGGCTTCCAATCTCATTCACTTAACATTGACCCTAAACACTTCAGCATCTTCCTCATTGCTCTCCTGGTAAAACACACAAGGTCTCTCTTACACCAGGTACTCTTTAACCTTCTTAACTTTAATAACTAATATTTAAAAGCTTTCCTTGCTCTTTAATGTATGGAAAAGAGACTGTGTGAAGAGCTATGTTTTTATCTGAGGAATTTATGTATAAGACTTGCTTCTTGAATCAGAATTGCCATAGTAATACAAAAAATTAAGCAGCTGCCATTCTTTATGTTGATGGAGTTAGGGCCCTGCAGCAATGCCCTATTTGAAAATTCCTCGGTGAGAAGGAAGTTTAAGGTGAGGATAGGTAGTTATATTGGTGGAGTCACAACTCTAGAAAAAGCCTTAAATCTATAATTTGTCAAAAGGTGTTGGTATGTTTTGTAGAAATACCCAGCTCTGACAGTCTAAAGTGAGTCGAGGGAAAAAAGGAGAGGGGAAGTGATGAGGAGAGAAAAGTGAGGCTCAAGGGATGATAGACTTTGGTGTTTTTCTATCTAAATATCATTTCAATGTTTCTTTCTTTCTTTCTTTCTTTTTTTCCTTTTTTCGATTTCCATAGAAAGGTCAGAGGAAGAAAGACAAGATGGAGTGAGGGAGGAAGAACTCCATGAAGCAGCCTGAGTATGTAGCCACATCACTGACATGGTGTCCAAATACTCAGATTTCACACTGTGGATATCACTGAATGTAGTAGGTTGAATGATTTTGCTCAAATGTATAATGGCAAAACTTTCAGTGGGACCAGTATGCATTTCCTCATTTATTTAAAATTGATAAGCTGATGAAGTTTATTCTCCTATATCTGAAATGCAACAAATGTGTGTTAGTTGAGTGAAGACATAGAAAAGTACAGAGGATCACAGTGTGCCAAACTTTGCTCCCTTGCTAAGAAGGATCCTGAACTGCCATGCTTGTTACAAATGGCACCATATTTATGCCCTATATGCTGACCTTTATTGGGATCCCTGGACTGGAAAATATACAGAATTGGATTGGGATTCCATTTCTTGTGATGTACATCATTGCTTTGATGGGAAATTCTCTTCTTTTGATCATTATCAAATCTGAACCCAGTCTCCATGAACCTATGTATATCTTTCTGGCCATGTTGGGAGCCACAGACATTGCACTTAGCACTAGTATTGTGCCTAAGATGCTCGGAATTTTCTGGTTCCACTTGCCAGAGATCTATTTTGATGTTTGCCTTTTCCAGATGTGGCTCATCCACACATTCCAGGGTATTGAATCAGGAGTCCTGCTGGCCATGGCTCTTGACCGCTATATAGCAATCTGCTATCCTCTGAAGCATGCTACAATATTCACTCAACAACTAGTCATTAATATAGGAGCTGGGGTGACATTGAGGCCTGCTATTCTGGTAATTCCATGCCTATTGCTCATAAAATGTCGTCTAAAGCTTTACCGAACAAAGCTAATATCCCACACTTACTGTGAACACATGGCCCTTATAAAGCTTGCCGCTGAAGATGTTCACATCAACAAATTCTATGGTCTCTTGGGAGCTTTTACTGTTGGTGGCCTTGACTTCATTTTGATCACCCTCTCCTATATACAAATATTTATCACTGTGTTCCACTTGCCCCAGAAAAAGGCACGTCTTAAGGCATTTAATACATGTATTCCCCACATATGTATCTTCTTCCAGTTCTATCTCCTTGCTTTTTTTTCCTTTTTTGCTCACAGATCTGGACCTTATATCTCATCATATATACATATCATGTTGTCCAACCTTTACCTACTGGTTCCTCCTTTACTCAACCCCTTTGTCTATGGGGTGAAGACCAAGCACATTCGAGATAAGGTAGTAAAAATGCTCTGTTCCAAAGATTAGGCTTAATATTTGATGGAAATATTTCCTCTTATAGATTTAATAGCTCATCTATTATTATTAGGCTTATGTCATCTGGAAATCCAGTTGATGGTTTTGAGTACCATCATGCTTAATGAGTAAATTAATAACATGTACATGATTGTGCTAAAAATTTCCACAGATTATTGATCTTAAATCAGAAGCAGAAGAAATTGAGGGAGATAGAAGAGCAGATGAAGTGCTGAACGACTAAATGCTTGGCTATAGGAGGAGTCAGAGGACCCTCCTTATCACCTGAGGCCAGGTCTGGTGAAATAGACAAATGTAAAGATCTTTCTAGAGATCACAGTGGAAAATAATACTTATATTGATTCTTTTATCCTTAGAGCACTAAGATCAACCTTCTTTATGTAAAATACAATTCTCTCCACGTTCTTTTTCTAAATATTCCAAATTCTTCTTTAGTGTTTCCTTTCCCCTTAAAATTCTTCTCTCGAAGACTATTCCTATTAAGCAATTTATGCTATAATCAAATTGATGATTCCCATAATGTGAAATATGTTTGCTACAACAAATCTAAGACTAGACCATACAATACTGTGCCTAACTTTATTGTTCTCAAGTATTTATTTAATTTATCCATTTGTATAAGGAGCAATCTGAAAGAAGCTCTGGTATTTTTTTTTTTTTTTATGAATGTAAAGACAAGATTTAGACTTCTTGTGTATGCTTTGTTCAATCATTTTCCTGAATCAACAGACCACTCTGGATAACAAAGATGGAGGTCTAGGAAACCTGGACAGAGATTCTGGAGGCTGGGATCCTCAGTATAATGGTTTCAAAAGTTGTTGGTGTTGCTGCTGTTTAATGTAAGGCAAACTTAATTTTGTTCTCATTAAGATGCTCACATACTTATGATAATATTTCATAAAGAGATTTTATTTTGCAAGTCCATCATAAATGAGGACAAGTAGTCAAATGTTTGCCAGAAATATATGTTAAAAAAAGCACTTTCCAATTTGGAAGGAAAAAATTATTGAGGAAGTTGGTTACATGCATGAGTTCTGGAGTCAAAATGAGCTTGGTTCGAAACTTTATTTTGCCATATTTTGCATATTTCTAACTATATGCATTGTAAAACAATTTATTGTCACAAATTCAGCTGCCTAATATATAAATATATAAATATGGAAGTATAACACATGCCTCATTGGAAACTAGTAATGATGGTTGTGGTTGTCATAGTGTGATATAATGAATGTAATGTCCTTTACATGGGACTTGGTAACTGGTAAGGACTCGAAAAGATGATCCTGGTCTTTGTCATCATCATTATTATCATCATTATTGTCATCATCTCTGGTCTCACTATCAAATTCTTATCACTCTTGTGCTTGAGTAAAAATATTGTGCCATTACTTTTCAAATAGTTTGTTAATATCACACTCAAATGCATTAAAAATACAAATTTAAGTTTTATTTTTTTTTATGAGTCAGACTTATTGACCTGCTACTTATATTTCTATCTATAGCTATGTGTATATTTGTGTCTATATAGTCATATTAGTTAATGTTATGTGATATTATTATTTCTAACCTTACATTTGTTTGCTTGTGTTTTCAGCTTCTGATAGATGTGTGTTAAAATGTCCCACTAGGAATGTGGATTAGTCTATTTCTTCTGTTAGAACTGCTGATATTCTTAATTTGTGTGTTTTTGAGCTCTGTGTAGATAGTTACACATTTTTACTTATTGAGTACATACAGATTTAAAGTTAATGTATCTTCCTGGTTATCGATGTTTTTATTTTTGTAAAATATTTCTCTTTCCCAGTAAAGCTTCTTGACTTAAAGTCTCAGCTTTATATTCTATTAATCTTTATTCTATTTTACTAATCCTGTTTTCTGCTCTGTAATTCTGCTTTTCTGAATTTTTAAATTTACCTCTGGTAATTTATAGTTTTTAAATGTCCATCTTTTACACTTCATTTTTCTATTTCTACTTTTATTTTAATTTTTAGTATATTCTATTTCTTTTCATTTTATTCATTCATTTTTCTTTTGTTACTATATTTCTCAGAACACATTAAACATCATTTCTTGAAAATTCTTGAGTGATAAACATCATTAAACATCATTACTTGAAAATTCTTGACTGATAATTGCAGTAAATACATGAATACCTAAGAGATATTGTGGGTTTGGGTTCAGATCACCACACAGAATGAGTCTTAATTATTTTGCTGGGGGAGAGTGTTGCCTTCAACTGGTAAAAAGTACATTTGTGAAGCACAATAAAGCAAAGTATGCCTGTACAATGCCTGTGGATCTCTTTGTATGTTTCTGTTCTTGATTTTGAACTTATGTTTATGTATCTTGCCAAGCCTAGTGATTTTTAATTGGGTATCAGATACACACACACACACACACACACACACACACACACACACAAATTATAAAGGAGAAATGAAGTTATATTTTCCTCCAGTGAGAGTTTGCTTCTTACTCTGTGATGAGCGTCATACAGTATTTATCGATGTAACCTAACCAGGGATTTGAATAAACTGGAACTTCTACCAACTTACTGGCCAGTGGCAGTCCTGCATGTAAGGCTTTTCCTGTTAGGGCTTTCAATTGTGAGCTAGGTGCACAAGCCATACTCTGGACTATAATCTTTGTGTGTCAAGCAAGTCAAGATTGCCTCAGTTTCCCTATTTATCTTCCAAATGTTCTTTGTTTACTTTTTTGGCCTGCCATTCCATGAAGTTTCAGAGCTTAGCAAACGTCTTGTGTGAAAACTAGCACATCATCAGTTGAGATCTCTGTTCTTCCTTTCTCACCTGGATTGAAATCCTCATGTTGTCCGTTGCCCCTCCCCCCTCATTCCATTCATTGCCAGAATTTCCAATTCTCTGTTTTGCTGACCTTCAGAACTGGGTTTCTTCCAGGAAAATTGTCCTTCTTGGACTCTTGCTTTATCTCTAGAAATGGCCGATGGCTCTTGGTAAATGTGGCTTTATGAAGTCAACTTTCTCTGTCCTCTGAAGTCTTATTGCTTCAGAATGTCTCTAATGCATTTTAATCTTTTTTTTTTAATGTAATATACATTAGTTACTCATTAGGTAAACTTTTGCTTCTGGTTACTCCTTTTGACTGAATTGCTAAGTGGGTTTTACACACAAAACATTTTTTTATCTTATTTTTGTTTATTTTAATGCATTTCTAGTTATGCTTAGGAAGTTTTGCCAATCACAGAATTTATATATGTTTTTTAATATATACAAAACTGTTTGTGATTCCTACATAAGTGAAAAATCAATTAGCAAGTTAAAATTATGCCATATTCCATGAAAAATTCATAGAATGCTCTCCTTTGAATAACTATGTATGCATTTAAAGTGAAACAATACCTTTTATTGTATAAAATTCAAACAACGCAAATTGCTTTTTCTTCTGTATTCTATTCCCACTCCTTCATTACAGTAAATTAATAGTAAGTGTGATATTCAGGCATTTTTATATATGTAGAATTATTTTAAGCAAAAATGAGATAATATCATGAATATTATCTGTAGTTTTTCATCTACAGACATCATATAGACAACACTCTAAAACTTTTGGACTTTCATTTTAAAATGCCTATAACATTGACTATTATAAAAGTATCATAATTCAATTTTTTTCTATATAAATAAAGTTTTTTCAAACAGTGATGTAGTAAACATTTATGTGTTTATATGTATGCATACATGCCTAAATTTTCAAAACCGTAAAAGCATTTTTGCTGTACATATTAATAATAATAGAATGTTTGCATCTACATACAGTCTATTCTCATTAATTGTTACAATTATGTTCTGTGAAGTACTGAAAACACTATTAATAAATTGCAACCATTTCTCCTCTGGAGAAATACAGCATTAAGCTCCTTTGAGCATGTGGTCACATTTTCACCAACCAATTAACACATAACCTATTTTTTATCTGTGTTTCTATTAAAGGCACACTAAACATGTATTTAAAATTTTAATATATATGTCTGATGAATAATACTTACATGTAGTATTTCATTATAATAAAAACTAGCTGAGAAGGGTTTAGTGTTTCCTCACCCTGGGTGATGTGTCTGTCAATGTTTGATTTCACCCTCACAACAATACTGTCTACTATACTTTATTTAATTGACTGTCATCTCATGAAACTACAGATTTAGCCATTTTTCCATTTTTTTGAGCTTCATCTCATATTATACATGTATTTTTAATATTTATCAGAGAGACCTCTTATATAGATTGGTAAATTTCCTCTTCCATTTTCCACATGCACAGTTTTTATGATTCATTAATATTCAACTCACAGGCGGCAACACTACAATTCATGCTTAAAGGAAACTTATCTAACACATGTTATTTTCTCTGAAGGTCATATCATTCCCTTGTGTTTAGAAACACTACACAGCACTTCATCACTACACTTAGGTTCATTTAAAACAGTGAAATTGCCAACAGCACAAAGCGAGGAAAACAAAACATTAAATAGATTGCAAAAACAGATACTCATTTACACTATGAGAGCTGATGCAAGAACGCAGAGCATCGTCACCTTGTCCGATCTCAGCAGTGTGTTGGGCAACATAAATTTTTTGTTGCTTTGCTCACGTTCGGTAAGGATGATGAAAATGCTGTGGGTATTGATTTGGGGTTTTAATATTTTGTAACAAGTAGATGAATTCACAAATTCAGAATCCGTGAATAATAAAATCGACTACATATACATTATATATAAACACAAATATGAATATATACATATATATCTATACATGCACACATTGTACTGCTGGCTAATTTTTTTTAATACAGTAAATAGGGGTAACATTGTTTAATACTATTATATAATTTTGAGGTGTACGTTATAATTCGACATCTATATATTCTATTGTGTGTTTACCACCCAGAGTCCAGTTTCCTTCATCTACCATATTTTTGATCCCCCTTTACCCAATTCACCCTCCCCCTATCCCCATACCTTCTGGTAACCATGAATCCATTGTCCATGTTCATGAGTGTCTGTTCGTTTGCCCTGCTCATTTGTTGCATTTAGGTTTACATCCCACATATAAGTGATATCATGTGATTTTCAACTTTTTCTGTCCGGCCGATTTTGCTTAGCATGATTATCTTGAGATTCATTCAGGTCGTCACAAATAGCAGTATTTGACCTCTTCTTATGGCTAAATAATAGTCCATTGTATTTATGTGCCACAGCTTCTTTAGCCAATCATCTATCATAGGACACTTCGGTTGCTTCCATGTCCTGGCCACTGTGGATAATGCTGGTATGAACATCGGTGTGCAAATATCTTTTCAGATATGGGTTTTCAAGCCTTTGGGGTAAATACCGAGTAGAGGTATTTCTGGATTGTGTGGTAGATCAATTCTTAGTTTTTTTGAGGAACCTCCATACTATTTTCCATAGTGGCTGTACCAATTTGCAGCCCCAACAGCAATGTATGAGGGTTGCTTTTTCTCCCCATCTTCTCCAACATTTGTTATTACATGTCCTGTTGATTATAGCTATTCTAACAGGTGTGAGATGGTATATCACTGCGGTTTTTATTTACATTTCCCTAATAGCTAGCGATGTGGAGCATCTTTTCCTATACTTGTTGGTCATTTTTATATCTTCTAGGGAGAAGTGTCTATTCAGGTCCTCTGCCCATTTTTTGATTGGATCATTTATTTTTTTGTTGTTATTGAGTAGTATGAGTTCTTCGTATATTTTGGATATAGAAGATGTTGCTTGCAAATATAGTTTCCCATTTGGATGATTGTCTCTTTACCTTGTTGACAGTTTCTTTTGCCGAGCAGAAGCTTTTTAGTTTGATGTAGTAGCACTTATTTATTTTTACTTTTACTTTCCTCGCCTTTGAGGTCAAATTCATAAAATACTCTTTAAGTCCAAGGTCTTTGAGTTTAGTTCCTATGTTTTCTTCTATGTTTTTTTGTAGTTTCAGGTCTTATATCCAGGCCCTTAATCCATTTTGAGTTAATTTTGGTGTGTGGTGATAGACAACAGTCTAGTTTCATTTTCTGAGGGTGGCCTTCCAGTTTTCCCAGCATCATTTACTAAGAAGGCTTTCTTTTTACCACTGCACGTTTTTGACATTTTTGTCAAAAATTATTTGCCCATATAAATATGTTTACTTCTGGACTCTTGCTTCTGTTCCACTGGCCCCTGTGTCTGCTTTGTTGCCAATACCATACTATTTTGATTACTGTCGCTTTGTAGTATAATTTGAAGTCAGGCAGAGTGATGCCTCCAGCCTTGTTCTTTTTCCTCAGGACGTCTGTGGCATTTCGGGGTCTTGCGTGCTTTCACACAAAAATGATGATTTTTTTGTTCCATTTCTTGAAAAACTGCTGATGGGATTTTGAAGGGGATTGCATTAAATCTCTATAATGCTTTAGGTATTAAGGTATTTTTAACCGCGCTGATTCTTCCAATCCAAGAACACGAGATGTCTTTCCATTTTTTTGTATCTTCTTCGATTTCTTTTAATAGGGTCCTGTAGTTTTCATTATATAAATCCTTCGCATGTTTCATTAGATATATTCCTATCCTAGATATTTAATTCTTTTTGTTGCAATTGCAGAAGGAATTATTTTTTCGACTTCTTTTTCTGACACTTTGTTCTTAGAGTATAGGAACACTATGGATTTCTGAAAGTTGTTTTTGTATCCAGAGACTTTACTGTATTTGTTTATTGTTTCCAGTAGTGTTCTTGTGGAGTCTTTAAGGTTTTCTATATAGAGAATCATGTCATCTGAAAATGGTGACCGTTCGATTCCTTTGTTTCTGATTTGTGTGTTTTTTATATCTTTCTCTTGTCTGATTACACTCGCTAGGACCTCCAATGTTATATTGAATAAGAGTGGCAATAGTAGACAGCCTTGCCTTGTTCCTGATCTTAGAGAGAAGGTTTTTAGTTTTTCACCATTAAGTATAATGTTGGTTGCAGTTCTGTCATACATGGCCTTTCTTATTACGGTACTTTCCTTCAGTACCAATTTCGTTAGTGTTTTGATCATAAATAGATGCTGTATCTTGTCGAAGGCTTTTTCTGCATCTATTGATATGATCATATATGATTCTTATTTTTAATTTGTTTATGTGGTGTATCACATTAATCAATTTGTGTATGTTGAAACAATCCTGTGCCTCTGGGATGAAGCCCACTTGATTGTGGTGTATAATCTTTCTAATTCGTTGCTATAATTGATTTACTAGTATCTCATTTAGTATTTTTGCATCTGTTTTCATGAGAGATATTGGTCTGTAGTTTTCTTTTTTGTGTGTTATTTTTACCAAGTTTTGGTATCAGAGTTTGGCCTCATAAAATGAGTTGGGAAGTCTTGCCTGGTCTTCAATTTATTTGACATCTCGACTTGGACTTGCTACATTTCTTATACTCAGTAGCCATTTGTGGCTCATGGCTACTTCATGAAATAGTCCATTTCTAACCTTGGTTTCTTCATCTCTGAAATGGAGATAAGCAGTTTGCTTTCATTAAGTGCTTCTCTGCATCTTTCACTATTTTAAATGCTTCACATATTTATCTAACTTAATTTTCAGGACGATCCTATGAAATAGGTAATGTTACCACCCCCATTTTAGATGAGAAAATTGATATGTTTAAGTATCTTGCCCAAGGTCACAGTACTCAGAAATGATAGAGTCTCCAACCCAGAAAGATGGGCTTTATAAGCATATTCTTATCTCTATGTTCTACTGCCAATTAAAATAAAGATATGATCTTCAAATAATTCTAGCAATTAACGTAGGTAACACAAATACTCTAATCCTGAAAATTAAATAATGCTAAGATTCCTGGCACACAGAAAATGAAAAAAAAAATGCTTAAACATATTGTTATGAAAATAGAGGTTCTGATTTCACACATCTTATAAGAATTATCATCAACCTTGTACAGAACTATATGACTCATAAAGAATGTTTTATATTTACCAGCACATAAACTTTTTAAATACTTAAACTGTGAGTTAAAATAAAGGGGTGGGGGGATAACTTGTAGCTAAAACGAAGAAAAACAAAATGAAATTTTATGTTAATGATAATAATCTGTTTCATATGGGATATATCTACTGCCCTTCAAACAAAAGGTAAATACCAGTCTAGGAGGAAGCAAATTACTAGAGGTTCCTGGATCTCAATGTCCGATGCTCCTTTCCAGATGTCCCTGGATGAAGGAATAATTTTTATAACTCTCACTTGTAAGAACATTCAAACATTGGTGGAGTGGAAAGTCTGCTCTGCAGACAGTGCCCATGTGTCTTCCCTAATTTCCCCCAAAGGAGCTCAGGTTATCGCATCACTCAACACAGCATCTCCCAGGTTCTAGGATTTACTCCAGTGACTTATATACTTCTCACATCTGCATAAATCTTGCTTCCTTTAGAATCTCAATGCCGCCATGACAAAAGAAGAGCAAGCTCTGTTTTAAAAATTGGCGAGGACATCTATGAAGTGTCAGTTGATCTTTAAGGCCCTAAACATAGATGTCAGAATGGACAATGTGACTGGTAAATGACTACTATATAACTTAGTATTTTATGTAATGAGCAAAGGTTAATCTTACACCACGCAGCAGTAATTGAAATTTATTTCATAAGGCTTTAAATGTGAATAACCTGAATGTATTTTTCTTTTCTACTTTGTATGTTGAAACTTCATTATTATACCTTCACCAACCAGAAATCATTTTTACTGCTATTTTAATGAGAAGCCTTGATTTTGATACTGTGGATATGTACACTGATTCTTCTAATGGGACCAATAATCTAATAACAAGGAGGTTTCAAATGTAGACATAAATTAATTTCATCTCTGTTTCACTACAAATTAAACTTCTGAAAAAATACAGGCACCGCTCTTTTATCTAATGAGTTTTTGTGCTAATCCAACTATTCTTATTATAGCTGTTACTATAGATTTTATACCAAAGCAGCAGAAAATACATATGAATCTTAATCAGCTGTTAGATACATTTTTCCTTGAAAGGTTTCCGTTTTTATAGATCAATGTCCGTTCGACCTGATTTGAAAATCAGTAATTCCACATTTCTTCTTACGGGTTTCCCTGGCCTAGAACAGGACTATCCCTGGCTATCTGTCTCCTTCTCTAGCATCTATGCTTTGATTCTCTCAGGGAACTGCCTGGTGCTGCATGTGATTCGTACTGAGCCAAGCCTGCATCAGCCCATGTTCTACTTCCTGGCCATGCTGGCCCTCACCGACCTGTGCATGGGGTTGTCCACGGTGCACACAGTGCTGGAGATCCTGTGGGGGCTCAGCCAAGAGGTCAGCCTGGATGCCTGCATTGCACAAACCTTCTTTGTTCATGGTCTATCATGCATGGAGTCTGGAGTCCTTCTTGCCATGGCCTTTGATCGCTTTACAGCAATCTGCAATCCTCTGAGATACACTTCCATTCTCACCAATGCCAGAATCATCAATATTGGTATGGTCATTTTAGGGAGGAGTTTCCTGTTCATTACTGCTCCCATCATCCGCCTAAAGTTCTTCCATTACTGCTGCCCCCACATCCTCTCCCACTCTTTCTGCCTGCACCAGGACCTACTCCGGCTGGCCTGCTCTGACATCCGCTTCAACAGCTTCTATGCCTTAGCCCTGGTCATCCGCACACTGCTTTTGGATTCAGTGCTCATTCTCATCTCAGACATCTTGATTCTGCACTCAGTCTTGGCTATTGCATCCCGAGAGGAGCGACTCTAGTCCTTGCAGACTTGTGTCTCCCATATCTGTGCCATCCTGGTTTTTTACATCCCAATCACTGGTCTGACTATGGTGCACCGCTTTGGGAAGCACCTCTCTCCTGTGGTCCACGTTCTCATGGGCAACATCTATATCCTTTTCCCACCCTTGATGAACCCCATCATCTACAGTGTCAAGACCCAGCAGATCCGTGGCAGGATTCAGAGGTGGTTATCCAGGAAGAAGGAGTGAAAGAAACACTTTAGATCAAAAAGGCGTAAGTGGCCTAGATGCAGAAAACTTTAGGCAAAGAGAGAGAATGAATGTATTTATTTTAGAAGTTAAATATAAGGCAACTGACCATAAAGGTTTTATGTGATATGCTATTAGTTGAAAGTTTATAGGTATCAAGAATGGTAATAAAACCATGTGTCACAATTCAAGTACAATGTTGGAAATAATGAAAATAGAATCATTCATCACACGTCCTTATCATTTTCTGTCCAGGAAAAGATAATATTAACAATTACTTAGAAAAATTATTTTGCAAGAAATATCTACAAGAAAGTCTTCCCTACACCCAGTTTATATTAACAGAGGCACAGTTTTATCACCACTTTGAATGGTTGCCTTGAGCAACATAAAAGTTACAATTGGTCTCTCACCTTAAATAATATTTTCAGACCGGTTAATAGTTTGTTTATGAAGTATTCCAAATCATTATTGCCATTCTCTTCTCACTGATTTATTAAGAAACCCTGTTTCTTGCTTCTCGAAGGAAATTTGTCCCTCTCCTTTACATATCTATAAATGACTACCAACCTTGCAATCTTAATTCTAGTCTTACAGTAATTGATATCCTTTACTGTCCAGAATCAATGCTTCACATATCTAGTTTATTGGATCTTCTCTTATCTTTTCTAGATTTGACAAAAATCAGGAAGACAAGCCCTTTTTTGTGTTGAATCTATATATTACTTGAACATTAATAAGAGGTCAGATGACTAGCCATTTAGGAAAGTAATAAAACCTATTCTGTACTGAAAACTTTGTGGAATTATTATTTATGAGGATATTCAAAGGAAGAAGACTTTATTTTATTTTTTTTAATCTCTAGTGACAAAACATCTTCATCTTCCTCATCCTTAATATCAAATTAGAAAAAAATACTAACATTTATGCTACTAGCTAAAGTAAATCTTAATAAGTTCATAGAACTCTGTCTATGAATTTCTGAGACCAAACTTGGTAAACATTTTATCTCATAATTTTTCCAAATATTCTAATTCATAACCATGTTCCCTCTTCTATATTAAAGACTCTGAATTATTAATCCCATGATTCAATCTTTATAGCATATATTCTTGAAGAGGCAGTACTGTTTTGACATAAATGTAAAATATATTAAGGCACATGGATAGCTATGAGATAAGGTGACTTAGCAAATATGTAAGTATATAAATTAGTAAGCTCTTAAATTTTATTTTATTTTATTTTTTTAAATTAAGTTTATTGAGGAAGCTCTTCACTTTTAATCTTAATCAGAAAATGTACAAATAAAGTTAGAAGATTAGATGAAGAATGAAAAAGTGTACCTGGGGAAAATGTGGCTTTGTTATTAGATTCTTTTGGAGTCCTTATTTACATTTTGAAAAGTCAAGATTTGGACAAATCATAAATAGTGTAGTGGACTGATAATAAAAATAACTTCTAATCTTCAAGGGTATTATGGCGTCCAGTTCATAACGTAATATCTACCTTTTTTTCCAACTTCCCAATAAATAGTACAGATGTATGAAACAATAATAAATATTAAACTCTTAAAATATTTGCAGTTCAACACATGATAAGAATTACTTTTCTTAGGCAAAAAGTTTTGGCAAACAAACATGGCAAAAGACGTAATAAGGCAATAAAAAGAAGACAGGATTTACTTTGTCAGTACTTAGAAAAGAAATTAAAATGGCCAATAAATATTAAAAGATATTCGATCTCATTTAAATTTAAATTGCCACAGAAGTTTTAAAAAGGAGGTCAAATACAATTTCACATTTGGAATGAACGCACAATGCAATATACATATGATGTATTATTGAATTGTACACTTGAAACCTATATAATTTTATTAACCAGTGTCACACCCGTAAATTTAATAAAATAGAAAAAGAAAAAAGAAGGAAATGAAAATATGATTGTCAGGAGTCACTGAAGCCGAGAATGTAAGATACTAAGAGACTTGCATATGCTTTTAATATAAATACAGCTTAGCACAAATTTTTTGAGCTAAATTTGTCAGTGCTATACAAATATTAAATTATCATACATGTCAACTCCAAAATCCCTTATTTAGGTTATATGTGGGAATTGGTAAAATATGTACCATTCTATAACTTCTATATCTTTAGTTATTATTAGCTTTTCTTTGTTAATTTCATAACAATAAAAAAATGTTAATTTTATAGAAATACGTTATATCTTGTAGCCACAATAGAGGAGAGAGTTCTTTTAATAACTGAAAATCTCCTTTGTTCTCATCTTAAGTATCAGCATTTCCAAAAAACACTTTTTTTTTTAATGGATCAGACCATGAATATTTTAGTCTTTGCAGGCCACATGTGGTCTCTTTCATATATTTTCTTTGTGGTTTTGTTTTATAAACATTTACAAATGCAAAAAGCTTTCTTAACTCAAAACTGTGCAAAAACCACTACAGGAGGGATGTGGTCTGCAAGCTGTAGACAATATCTACACACAAAAAATAAAGAGCCACTAAACTATTTTCTATGTCCACAAGCTTTATTAGTTTCTTGTCACAGTTTAGTGGTGCCAGAGGGAAAGAGGGAGGAGTGCAGGTAGTAAGGGTAAAAGGGATCAAACACATAGTGATGGAAGGTGATTTGACTTTGGGTGGTGAACAACAATGCAATATAGAGATGATATATTATTGAATTGTACACTTGAAACCTATAAAATTTTATTAACCAATACCACTGCAAACATGTAATAAAAAAGATAAATAAAATGGTATCATTTCTAAGACGTAACCTAATTTGAGAAGTATGATAATGTGAAAAAGAGCTGGTGTTAAAATCGATGGATGCAATATAATATGAAGCATAATACTATTGTCTAGAGGACTGTTTCACAAATTCTTTCAAAAACACTTGTTACTATTTCTTGAAGAAGAAACTTTTTCTTAACTTTTAGATGTAATAATTTTGAAATAATTTTGTCCTATTTCACGAGATCGGAAACAGCACCTCAAATCAACTCACTCTGAAATTCCTTCTATGTATAATAGTATAAAGTATTTGGTTTGGGGGTTACCCTTAAAACAATTTAAAAAATAAAGAGGGCTTCAGTGGAAATATAAAAGATACGCGTTTTATTAATTAATTTATTTAACAGACAATTGACTTTTCTAAACTATAAAAATATGTTCCTATGGTTGTGGTAATCATTTCACAATGTATTCATATGTCAAAATAGCAAGTTGCACATCTTAAATATGTACAATTTTTATTTGTCAATTATACCTTAATAAAGGTGTTAAAAAATTTTTTTAAATAAAGAAATTATAAAAATATGACCACAATACACAAAAGATAAAGACAGTAAAGAGAATTATATGGTTCTAAAGTTTTTATAACCTACTAAAGTGTTATAAAAATAGTTAATATAATTTTATATATGTTCATTGTATACTAAAGTATTAAACTATTTTAGCTGTTTTAGAGTTATTTCTAAATTATGGAAATAATTAGTATAAAATATAGAAGTATAAAAAGCCAATAGAGAAGATCAAAATGGAATATTAAAAATGTTTTTATCCCAAAAAATGTAAGGTAGTAAAAGCAAGAGAGTTAAATGGTAAATAAATTTTAATGTAGTAGAATTAAGCCTGAGTATACTGATAGCTACACTAAAAATAAATGGATTAAACATTCCAATTCAAAGACAGAAATCATTAGAATTAATAAGAAAGAAAAATTCTGAAAGTATTTTTTGTTTGTTTTAAACAAGATGGATGTTACACAGTAAAGTCATTGGTGAGACAAAATAAAAGGGTAAAAAGTTATAAACTGAAAACACTCATCACAAGAATGATGAAGTTGCTATGTGAATATTAGTAATACAAGAGATAACAATAAAAGTGTCTTATCACGAAGACAAAGTAACACTAAACCTATGTAATGATATATTTCAAAGATAAAATTATATATCTTGAATTTTTCAGATCTTGGTAGCCTCATTATTTTCTAAGTCTTATAAGTATTTTACATCTGCATGTCTACACAAAACTCATTTGCAAATCTTGGTCTTCTTAGAGCCTTCTCAGTGAGTTAAACATTTGAATCAACACGAGGTGCAATGAGACTGTCTCTAGAGACTGAATTTACTAAAGATGAACTCAAGTCACCGTGTTACATAGCTCCCTAGTCTTCATATATCTGTGCATAGTCCTGGCCCAGTCTTGTTTCTCTCCATTTTTATGTCTCCTTTGTGTAAAATCCAAGAACTGTCGGACCTTCCAAAACTGATGAGACTCCTGAGCATCATAATATCCTATTACAAGGCAGCCATAGCTACCAATTTGTCTACAGAGCTCTCAATGCTCCCAAAGCCATCTCTGTCATATATTTCAACCATTCCTAGGTGAGTCACTTTGTCTGGAGAATGCAATGAAAAACAATCATTTGTGGATTTGCAGAGAGGAGCAATTCGTGTTATTATGTGAGGTATTATTTGAGATAAAGCAGGTAGAAGTCAAGTGGGGAAAGATTTCTAGATTAAGAAAAGACATAAGTAGTATTTAAATAATGTGACTTGGTAGTAGAAAATAAGAAAGAAATATTGCCAGAACTTTTAAAAAGCGCTGATTATATTATCTTCCTTTTTAATGCAAGAATCTAAGAAGTTCCTATAACACAGTGGTTTCTGGATGTATAAGTCACAGTAGTCACACTGTTCAAAGAATATACCCTAAGAAAGAAATTGAAGAAAACCAAGAGTAGAAAATGACGATGAAGATACTGGCCATCTCTGGAGGGTCAGAAGCCTGAGCTGGAGGATAGTATACTAACAGATAGTACAGAAAATAGCGTGTGTTTTACTAGCACCATGTTCTCTGAAGTGGCAGACTGCAGGCAAGGAACTGTGCTCACTGACCTAGATGTAAGTAAAATGTCAATCCCCCTGTGGCAGAAGGAACACTGTATTTCTGTGTTTCAGAACAATGACAGAGCAAGGGAAAACTAGGAAGGTATGGGCAGGTGTTCTAATTTTCCTGGCCAATGCCTGATCCATGTTATTCACAATAGGCCTAAGATCGAGGAGACTGTCTAGCAGGCCAAACTCTTGGAGTTGTTCTCTGCAGTTCCCTCCGTGTGTTACACATTTTAGTGCCCCAAGGGTCTGGTGCCTCTTCAAGTCAAAACTACTTAATCGCTTTTTTTTTTTTTTTTAGTATCACCACATAAATACATTTACTGACAACTAGAGGCATAACTTTGTCAATAAGTAGATGTTTGTATCACAAAGCAATTAAGCTTATTTTTTATCCTAAGCAATATTCTTAGATAGAAATCATGTTTATATAGACCTATGTATATTAGTTTGCTTTCTGTATACCTAGTTCTCTGCCAGTCACTTGAGCTTTTGGTTTTTCAAAAAGGAAGAAAAATCATAGAACACGTGTAAACCTATAAACATATCAAGTACTCTTTTTAATAAGTGTAAAAACCTTCCACATTTTAAATGTTCAGTATTCTTAATTTCTTGCCCAAGATCTTATCTCTCTCTGGGTTTATAGGATTTACCTCTGTTGTAGTGATTCCCTAACTCTGGGTTTCTATATTATGGATATGGTTTAAATTTGAAATCTTCTAAAATGTTTTTAATGACGAATTTAAATTTGAATTCTCAGCTTCTTACAAGGAAACACCGCTAATATTTATTTACATAGGCCCAGGGTAATATATTTTAATAGGGGAATGCACATATCATAACCAAAAAGTTTTTCCCTACACAGATAGTATTTGGAAATTCAAAGAGGAATTATCGATAGGAAAATATATTAATATTTTTCAAGCTTTCATATCTGGATTTCAAGAACCTAGATATTGGAGGCAACTGGAATTCTTTTTTTTTAAAGGTATGTTATGAAGCATCGGGCGTACATTCCAGAATTATACTAAGAGGACGGTTATCAGAACAAAAGGTCAAGGTCAGAGCAAGAATCACTGGAAGATATTTGTGGTAATGACACCTGGAGAACTGGATTGTGGTTGCTTTGCAGGATAGATACTGAAGCCAGAGGCAAGGCAAGGACTCTAAGGCGAGCAGAACACCAACCAGGCTTACATTTTCCCTTTAGCTGCCTATGTAATTATTTACAACAATGTTTTAATTATCCAAAACAATGAAGAAATAAAATTTTTAAAAGGTTGCAGGTACAGGTAACATATTTGCAACTTTATCTTCACTTAACATGTCAAATTAATTTGCATGTAAATCTTTTAAAACAAATTATGTATGGTAACTTTATAAAGATGTTGAATAAAATTAACTTTTCTTGAGTGAACCAGAAAAAGTTATCCTTATTATTTAAAATATAATATATGATTCATGAAATTGGATGGATTAACAAATTTAGTTGCACATATAGTTATGTTTGACTTTGTAGAAAAGGGCAAATTATGAAAATATAAGTATTACAAAAAAACCTGTGTATAGGGAATATGCATCTAAAATTCTAATGAATGATTTGCATCATTCTGTTGTTTTCAGTGGGTATTCTTCACTTTAAAGATATGATTCTAATACACTATATATATTCTGATTATCTTTAAGAATTTTTCTAAAATAAGAATATATTAATAAAGAGTGAGGGTAAGAGTTTATTATTTTTAATGATCACAAGAATTTGGTTATGTTAAGGTACTTGGATTTTTTTTATCCTGCATTCCTTTTTTGATAATTTGTCTGTAGGCTAGTATATTGTTAAAATTACAATTTCCTTCTGTATAACCTACTAATTATTGTATACTTGCCTGTATGTGTGTTTATGTGTATTGCTGCATGTATTTCCACACTTGATAAAAAAATTCCCTGTGAATAGTGGCTTTGCATTAAGACTCTGTATATTACACAAACCAAAAAAGTCTTAGGCGCATGCGTGCGCATGCACACACAGATACCCACACACAGATTTCATCACTGGCTTCTTAGTATGTAATAAAAATGATAGAGTAGAATAGAATAAACTACACAGGTAGAAAATTATGAAAGAACTTAATTCAATCTTCTTATTTGCAGATGATGATATTAGGATTTAGAATGGTGAAGTGGATTTACTCAAAGGCTTATGGAAGTTTTAGAGAAGAGCCAGCTCTTTAGAAAGATTATTAATTACAGAATGTCTGGACTCTCCATATACAGGACTGTGGAATCACTCTGCCATCCAGATTTCTGCCCATAAGAGACTAGACTGGCTGTTTTGTATCTGAGAATGGAAACTCTCCAGCTTTAACATGGCGGACAATGTTACACAAAGCTACATTTCATCTTTCTTCCTGGTTGGTATTCCTGGCTTGCAAGATTTTCACTGCTGGATTGGTATCCCTGTCTGCCTCCTGTTTGCCCTGACCCTGCTGGGGAACAGTGTAATCATCGTAACCATTAAACTGGAGCCAAGCCTCCACCAGCCTATGTATTTCTTCCTTTGCATGCTGGCAATGAATGACATGGTTCTTACCTCTTCCGCAGCCCCCAAGATGCTTGGCATCTTCTGGTTGGAAGCTCACAGTTTTGAGTTTAATATCTGCCTAGCACAAATGTATTTCATCCACACGTCCTGCATAATTGAGTCGGCTCTCTTAGTTGCCATGGCCTTTGATCGCTATGTAGCTATTTGCGTCCCACTGCGTTATACGACCATCCTGACGACACCAATGGTCATTAAAATGGGTCTGGGTGGTGTGACCCGAGCTATCCTTATGGTTTTACCCTGTCCTCTTCTCATTAAGAGGCTACCATACTATACTAAATACGTCATTAATCACACCTATTGTGAGCACATGGCTGTGGTGAAGCTGGCCAGTGCCAACACTCTCATTAACAGAGCATATGGAATCTCTGTGGCCCTTTCAGTGATGATATTGGACCTAGGGCTCATAGCGACATCCTATATCAAAATCCTCCAGGCAGTCTTCCGGCTCTCTTCCCAGAATGCTCGCTCGAAGGCACTGGGCACCTGTGCTGCCCATGTCTGCACTATACTTGCCTTCTACACACCTGCACTGTTTAGTTTCCTAACTCACCGCATTGGCAAGAAAGTACCTACAAGCGTCCACATAATTCTTGCAAGTTTGTACCTTTTGGTTCCTCCCACAGTCAATCCCCTGGTATATGGTGTGAAGACCAAGCAGATTCGTGACCGACTGTTGGGTCTCTTCTTCCCAAACAGGAAAATTTCTGAACACTGAAATATGTAAATACAAAGCCACATTGCTAAAATCTGTTTCATGAAGTCCTGGCGTGTTAACAAAGGTTGCAACCTTGTCCCTAACATGCTATTCCTTGATTCAGCTATGTCATTTAGCAGAGATATTTGATGCTGTGCATTTACTTTTCCTTTCTTTTAGAAATAAAGGAATGTCTCCTGATTGGAAACTTTGAACAAATGTTAGCAACAATTGTTATCTATTGCTGACATTATCTCATATTCTGTATTTATTAATTGTATATTTAATATCCAGAAGTGGGAAATGACTAGGCTAATTACTGTCACACACACTAAAACTGAATAAAACAGACAATAGAATTTATAAAAACAGGACTTTCTTTTTTTGCCATTTTTATCTTTTACATGCTTGTTTAAAAATTCTCAAGTAAAAATTATTTTCAAGTTGCTTTTTACATATTATAGTAATGATAATGCCTTAACATTTAAATAACAATCATTGTTTGTTTGTCTGTTTACTAAGCACTTTACACTTCACAAGGAGTAAACCCTTAGTCCACAAGACTATACTGTGAGGTACGTGTTGCTTATTCTCATTATATCATTTAGTAAATCAAGACACAGAGAGGTTATATAATTTTCACAAGGTAACTCACCTAGAAAATGGCAATGTAGGATTTGAACCCAGGGACTCTGGCTTTAGAATACATGCTTTTTATCATGGTATGCTGTTCACCATGAATGAAGTCTTACACTTATTATTCACTTCGAAAACACAGAAGTTTATTTTTCAAACATTTCATATTTTATTCTCCTACATGTGATCTTTTTAAAGATATTATAGTAAAATTCTTGAGTCTCCCTCAAATCCTCTGTATCTGGACATTTTATTATAATGTTCAGGAATTGTTTCTATTTTCCTAGATAAATGTCCAATCAACACTGCCTTGTAACATTATGACTATGTTTTCCAAATTGGTATAAAATTTCCAAAGTTTGAAAATTCTACTTATTGGCATGCAGTTTCTTTTTCTTTCTTTAATTTTAGAAAAAAAAAAAAATTTGGTCACATTCATTAAGTGCTGCAGTTGAAAACAATTCTTTCCTTAATTAATGATATTAATTTTATTATGCATGGAGCACAGAGGACACTACTTTGGACATATTTATAAATGCCCTGCGAAAAACATTCTTTTACGTTTAGACATTTCATGGATGAAGGTTCGTTGATTTGGAAATTGTCGATTGTTGACCAAGGTTGATATATATTTTCCATGTGTTTAATGGGTGTTTGTGTGTTTTCAAATGAGTTAGCTCCGCAAAACTTTGGTTTTTCTGTATGTTGGCTAAAGCCATATTCGTGTTTGTTGATAACTATATATGTATTTTATTAACTTTTGCGTGCGTTATATTGTAATTAGTTGTGTTTCCTTATAATAATACAAGTCTTCCATTCATTCCAAGGGTATATATTAAGTGGTTCTATCAGATATTTTGCAGCTAGAACTGTAAGGAGAGAAAAGTCAAGTTCAAACATTATTTTCATCACTAATAGCCGGGCGAGTTTCATTTTTAAGTTTGTAAATTCTGAATTTCATCATTGATTAAATACAGAAAACAGTCTTTGCATTTTATAGTGTCAGGGTAGGATTCAATGAGATAATGAATGGAACACAAGTATCACAATATTCAACAAACTCTTCTTCCATGTACACCAGTGACAGTGCCATGATAGGCATTGGAAATATGAAGAGCAATTAGCAAAGGTTTTTTTTTTTTTTTTCTAAACGCCTAAATAGAGCTCCCAAGTAGATATCTCATTTGGAAATCCTGTTTGTTTGTTTATCAAGACCAAAAGTGAACATTTTGCACTTATTTACCCAGCTAAACCACCCTATAAAATATCTTATCTCAGTGAATAATTTACTGAGTCACGAAATCAGCAACAGAGAATCAGTGTCATAGAGTATTTATTGTCAAATATATGCCAGAAATATATGAGAAACTAAGTGGTAAAAAAAAGTTAAATAATTAACTAAAAAGAAGAAAAGTCCAGCATCTATCTCAGATAATGTAGAAAATGATAAATTCAATGCAATATAGTTTAAAATTGTGTAGATGATTATGGAACACCAAAAATAATACTGAATCTGACAAAAATTCTAGGTAAGGCATATTGGAAGAGATGCCAAGAGAAGACTAAGTTGATAAAATTACCAGGTAACAAGGCAAAGATTTCCAAGTGGAGGTAACATCACAATAAAAGTGAACAGACGTAGGAAGAAAAGCGGAAATACATCCAGAAAATGTAATGTCATAAAACTAAAAGGAGAACAAAGGTTCAAAGGAAAACGTATAGTTAGAAAAGCAGCAGGCGCATCTAATAAGGAGAAATCTACTTTGTGGCACTGTGAAGTTCATTGGTCACCTTGGGAACTAACGGATTGTCAGGGAAATGGGAGTGGTGAAACCCCATACAATCTTGTACGCAATTCATAACTTTAGCTACAGGTGATGCATCTAACCTAAAACCTGAATTTATTTGACTAAAGGGCTACACTTTATTTTGTACTTATAGACTCTAACATTACTCTCGATCAACCACAGAGAATATGAATATGTCAGGTTCATGAAACAACTTGAAACAACTTAGAGCACACAGGCTAAATACAGCTTGCTGCTTCTTCTTGTAAATAAAATTTTACTGGCGTACCACTATATCCATTAATTTATGTATTATTTATGGAACATTTGTCCTATACAGTGAGTTCTCACTTAACGTCGTTGATGAGTTCTGAAACTTTAAGTTAAACAACATGTAATAAAACCAATTTTAACTATAGGCCCATTGACATAAACCAGAGTTAAGTTCACATGTCATCTCACCAATCTTATAAGAAAACGTTACTGAATAAAATGGTAGTATTTGAGGACCTGCTGTAGTGACAATTAGGACAGAGATCACATGAACATAAAAACTTAAAATATTTACCCTGATCTGTTCCTTTACAAATTATTTGTCCACAGATGAATAGGATAAGGATGAACAGGATAAAAACCATGAGATTTTAGAGAGTAATAAAACTCAGTTTATTTATGATATTATGCATTTAAAAAACACAGAAATATATAGCATAGAATGGACCTTAAATTAAATATTATTGTTTATAATGTTGGAGGATTACTTAGAGGGATACAGACTGTAACAAAAAAAAATATAGCTGTATTGCAGATGTATAATATAATCTCACTAAGGAGGTGGTAGGAAAAGGCACTGACTGACCTAAGTAACTTTGGAAATAAGTAGAGTATAGAAACAAAGGCAAAAAGGACTGTTAATAAACCCTTTAGTTGATTCAGTTTTTCTCACAGGAGTAATGATTAACGAATCCTACAGGGCTTTACAAGTATACTAGAAGTTAACAATTAAATAAATGAGTGACAGAGGGTGGAAGCCAGTTTTTCACTGATGGAGGAGGAATTTTCTGATAAGCAAGAAGAGGCTAGAAAGATTCAAGTTGTAATAAATTAAAGTGGAAGACATTAGTAAAAACCGAAAATCAGCTTAATTTAGCATACAAGTGGTTACACATAGAAATATTTATGGATATGTGTGAATACATGGGTTAGCATACGCACAAAATTCCTTGCTCTGTCAGATGAAAGAACCTAAAAGAGAGACACACAAGCAGCAATGAGCATACCTATAGCACGATTCAAGAAATATCCAAAATGAGCCTGGAGCAACTTATAATGTCATAAAGTAAGAAGCGTTACACATACACACATACACATACACACAGAGGCACACACATAAAATGAGGTGTATGTCAGAGAGGAAGATAAGCCAAATGAATGAGCTCCAAATGGTCAAATTGAAACAACTTGAGCAATAAAATAAAGGAATGTTGGATTGTAACCCAAATTATAATGAAAATATTCATAACTCTATACCGATATAAATAAATGATTAAATAAATTTTTAAAATAATGTTTCAATCTGCCATGTAGTAGAATTCCAAAAAATTTGTTAAAATGCAGCTAATCCATGATTGAGGAGTGCATAAATTCCTACTCCTTAAGTATGGATTGCATATAGTGACTTTCCTCCAAAGAGTATTGTATGAAAATGGGAATTCATAAAACAATAACTTTGCATTGAAGAAATCTGACAAATACTACTTGAGAAAAGTAATTAATGTCAGATAACTCAGGTATGCACCCTCGATATGTGATCACGATGACACTGTAACATCTATGGTCTTCCTCCTCAAAATAAATAATTTCAATCTAATTATGCTAATAACATCAGATAAATTTCAATAGAAGGACTTCCTAGGAGGCACTTCAATAGTACTCTTGGATAGTGTTAAGGTAATTAGAAACAATGATAATCTCAGGAATTTCTAGCTGAGAGAAGTGCTCTGGAGAGCTTGAGCTGGTGTGTGAAATTGAGAACGTGCTGATTATTTTAAAAGGTGTCCTGGGAAAAGCAAAGCGGGATTTATGATGGGAATCCTAAATCCAAGTTCTAATCTAAATGTTCAGACTCTGGGTGTGAGCAGAGTTTATCATACTGTAAAATGCCTAGGCAGCAACTCAGAAAAACAAAAGTTGTTTTTCTCATCAAAAGAAGCTTAAGGAGATATGACAACTAAATGCAATGTGGCACCCTGGATGGGATCTTGGGACAAAAGAAGATAATAAGTAAAAAATTTCAATAAAATACGGACTTTAGGTAATTATAATGTATTAGTATTGGTTCCCTAAATGTGGCAAATCTATTATACTAAGGTGATAATAATACAAAAATCTGGGTGTGGGAGTCCATAGGAAATCTCAGTACTATATATTCAAATTTCTGCAAATCTAAATGTGTTCTAAAAATAAAATGTATAAATTTGCATTTCAATACAAAAATTAAAAATCTGAACTTGCTTAGTGCCTGCTTATGACTGCATGGTAATGATAACTAGAAGGACGAGGTGGAGGTGGAGAATGACAACTACTGCAATCAAAACGAGAAGACAAAAAGTAGGTAGTTCATTATCATTAAAATTATCGACTTTACACTGAACGTATTCTGCTCTTAGACAACACCATAAACTTAATATTTGTAATCAGAGGCTAGGCATTTACATTTAGGTGTGTTTTTAAAAAACTCCCGTCACTGAAAGATTAAAGAAGATCACTGAGAGACTGAAGATCTTCAGTGACTGAACCACAAACAAGTCTTCATAATTTCTGCCTTTTATGTCATCTAGTTATAAATTAATTCTGTATTCACAAAAACTGAAATTGTTTAAATAGGACTTAGAGTTACTTACGACTCTATACTTCAGCAGACAATGTACTAGAGAAAGCATAGACTCTCAGAACAAAGGTTTCTCTAAGTGAAATTTTGTTACTTGATATGAGATAAAATAATGAGAAATCAAAAGTATCCATAGAGTGAAAAACCTCGGACACTCGATCTTAAATCTGTTTGATCTTCACACCATAAACAACAAGACTGAGCAAAGTTCGGAGAAGCAGGTAAAGGTTGAACAGGGTAATATAGATATAAGGTGAAATACAGAACCCAAACCTGTGTCTAAAGTAGAAAAAAACCTAGGAGAGAGAACGCAAGGAAGACACAAATGTGGATATGCAGGGTTGAAAGTTTTAATCCTGGCTTTCTTTTGAGGCAGACTAAAAACAGCAATATATATAGTCTACCACAGTGCCATCCTGAACATGCCTGATCTCATCCGATCTCAGAAGCTAAGCAGGGTCGGGCCTGGTTAGTACTTGGATGGGAGACCACCTAGGAGCACCAGGTGCTATAGGTGTTAAAAATAAATAAATAAATAAGTGATCAAGACAGTGATAAATATTTACATGTAGGAGAGTGTGATTAAAATTATGTCAAATCCAAGTATACTGAAAGCCACAAGCAGACCATATATCTTGTTAATTCGAATATCTCTCCTAAGAAGAAGAGAGCCTCTTCACCTTTTTTAGGTTAATTTCCCTATCTGTGTACTGACTTAAAAAATTTTTTTTCATCCTACAAGCCTACATTTCAAGCATTTGCAATGTACTTTTTTCTTCCCTACTGAAAATGATTTAGGTTTTAACAAATTTGTTATAACAAAAACAGTGATCTGCCGATATTCTCTTTCTCACTTTATTTAAGGTTATAAGCCCGACATTAATCACTTTGACTTGTATTTTTTCTAATCAATTTAAGCATATTTCTAACCACTGTAATAGCCTTTCGCATCGACCACTCAAAGTTCACCTGTCCGGAAAAAAATTAAAATGATCCTCTATGAACTAAACACAATGAACTTTTAAAGGATTGTTCTTAATTGATATCTATGTAGTGCTTGACATTATTTTCTCCTCACAATACACATTTTGTTTCTATCATCACATGATCCTGTTTTTATTTCTGTCTCAAATACCCTCCCCTTGCTCCTTTGTCTGACACGGTCAATGCCATAACTTTCATTGACAACTATGTTCCTCTCCAGGGTGTTCTTTCTTCTTATTCTAGATGTCCTTTCCTGGCAATATTGCCCAGTTCCTCAGGCTGTTCACTTACAAAGAGTAAATCAATATGCTTTTCCATAAATCTAACTTGACCACTGAACTCATATAACAAACTGCTTTGTAAAAAGTTCCACGTTATGAAAAAGAAATAAATCAGATTTAAAGGTTGTTTAATTAAATTTATTTTTCTCATTGGCATTGGGAGGGAACTTCCTCCCTATCTCCCTGATTTCTGTTGCTCCATAGAGTACAAAATACCTATCTTAATGTCTGGGAAGGTAAACCCAGCCCTTAAATCCAGTTCAGCACTCACTTTGACAACAAGAGTAAGAGGAAAAATGACTCAGGATTGTTGATTGGAAAGAGTGTTAGTTATATGAGAGTCGTGTTTTACTTTTGATGATCTCTCCCTCTCTAGTCTCTTGTCTCTCCCTAAGTCAGGCTCTCTGTCTGTCTGTCTCTCTCTTCCCCCTGCCCACCCCCCCATCTTTCTAATATAATCAAGACCAGTGTGCTTGTCATCCTCCAGATGCTACATGGATAACCTCATTGTTGTTTGACTGTATTCTTCTCCCTCAGTAAGAAGTAGTAAAAAAGCTTCTTTTTGACTGATATAGTAGTATTCTGATTAATTTATCTTCACCAACCATGCGGCCAACATATCCCAATAGGCCAGGACACCTATAAAGATATCTATTATTGTGTATAATTGTAATTGAAGAAAATGATTCTCATTTCTTTTTAGAAAAAATAGGTAACCTATCATTCCTTTAAACTTATTCATACATTCAGTGACTAAATGCTTAACATGTATAAGACACATTTATTGTGTAATATTAATATTATTGTTTTGGCTACTTGGAACTTAACCCTGTCATAAACTTATTATCATTCATAAGGGCAATGTATCTAGAATTTAAATATATATATATATATGTATATTCTCAATTTCTCTTATATTTTCCCTTGTTTATCATTCTTTTTTTTTTTTTTTTTACTTGTTTTAATGAAAGATCTGAAGAGATTCATTATGGGTAAAAGAAGAAAAGAAAGGTAAAAAATTGAAAAATGCTCATTAAACCAAGAGGTACTCATGTCCTGGATTAAATTCTAGCAACTAAAGTGTTATTTTCTATTAAGGATTTCTGCTCAGACTCTTTATGAATAATAACAATGCGCAATTCCTCCACACTCCTTTTACATCTTTTCTAAATATTTCTCTATCTAGATCCCAGAGCTGCCTATGAGAATACATGCTCGCAAGTTTAATTCTCCAATCTTCTCATGTCTATTCACCTACTTATGTAGTGTAGTTATAAACAGTGCAGTAATTAACAAATAATTTTCAAGGAGACAAATATAATACTAGCAGTTAGGCAAAACTATGAAGCAATTCTCCTGGGGAACAGAGGAGTGATAAATTATATTTCCCATGGTCAACACAATTTATTCTTTCTGCTTTTAAAATTGTTTTTGTATGAAGACGAAATATAAAAAAAAAATCATGAACTTTATAACCAGTACCTCTTTGGTTATAAGTTAAATGCTGGACATTTGGGAAAACAGAACTTTAGGGCATAGTTTCAGTTAATTATTGTATTCAGACAAATTTTGTGGAAGTGAAAAGTAATATAAAAATAAAACTTAGTAACATGTTTGGAAGAGATAGTATTAACAATGCTTGAATAAAAGTAAGAATTCTAAATGAGAACAATTTAGTGCAATCTAGAATTTGCAAGATGATATCTTCTTAAAGTCTTCAGAGAAAGATATAAGATTTATTTGAAGAACTGGGGCAGTTTTCAAGGTTAGAAAGATTAGTTATAGGATTTGTGATATTATTTGAAGATACTATGGAATTTGGGGAGCTAGAGTTGTTAGCAAACTCTGGTGATGTGCAGGCTCAACAGGTCTCATGGTCAGAAACCTACATGATTGGGTCCTATAGCATTTCAAACACACAGATTAATCAAATTGTTTTCTATCTTCCAGACAGATGTTGTCTAGCTGTGGGAGAATGATAGAGACATGAAGAAAGTTTATAACATTAAGACCTCAAATCCAAGAAAAGTAGAACATATGCTAAACTCAAGACAATTGAAACCAAATTTGGCAGACCTATAGATTCTTAAAATTGAGTGTTCTCTACCTTGTGATAATACTTAGAATTTGCTGGCAGAAGGATGATGAAGGGGTTTTTAGTGTCATTAGTATTGGGAAATCACTGCTGTAAGGCCATCTCTGACACAAAGTGCTAGAGAATCCAACTATACACACAGCTACGCTCACATTATGTAAATTATATCTATATTTTTTTCTATATAACAACACATATTGAAAACCTTGAGGTTCACTCATATCTTCAATAGAAATCCCAAACTACAGGTTTCATTCCACCTTTCTCCTTTTTGATATTTATAATTTCTACCTCAAGTTGATGAATAGGCCTCCCATGAATCTCCATTTTCAGCTTTGTCATCTCTAACATGCACTAAATATTTTAAAGAGTTGGTATAAGGACAAAATTAGATTATAAATGGAATTTGATTATTGCATTTGTTCAATAAAATTTTATTCTGTATATACCAGTGTCAGCACCATACTAGGTGTCAGAGACATTATGATGAATTAGATAAGTTTTTTTTCTGAGTTTATTTATAGTTGCCAAGATGATATCTGTGCTTGGGAGTTGCATTCCCTTAATTAAACATTAAAATAAGTGGATTTTATGAAATATGTTTCCTTACCCAGACCTTCTTTCAAAATTTCTTCTCTCAGTGATGGCACCTCTACTCAATGACCAGTAAAAGAGAGCCAGTTCAAGTCATTGAATATTTAAGTGCCATATACATGACACATTGTGATGCATATTAAATTATTAGACATCTGGTATAATCCTCAAAGCTATAGATACATTTTAATAAAATATGGTTTGAATTATACAGACTACCATGGATTATGTAGAACACTGAGCCCAAAAGGAAACTTCAGTTAAGGCATCCTGAGAAAGACTTCAAAAAGCTTGAATCTAATCATATAGAATGAAGATTATATCATCAACATAGGAATGAGAAGCAGGGGCTATAGGTAGAGAATATATCACAATGAATGTGAGGAGAAAAAAGTAACAGAAACGGCTACAATTCTTGAAGAGAATAATGTCTTAAAAGAAAAATTATTAAAAAGTTCAATTGGAAAAATTCGGGCTGTTGAAACTATATAGATCTTTGATCAACTTTGTAATTAAAGGATGGTGCAGTATTTATGGTAAAAACTTCACACAATTCCATGTGAAAGATCAAGTCCAAACCTCAAATATGTTAATATACTGAAACTGCTACTTTCTGCCATTAAAGAGTCTGACATCAAACAGAATGAGAACATGTCAAGCTTATATCAAAGAACATTATGGGAATATATTTTATTCCAGAGGTAGTAAAAAGAATGAGGGAGAAGGTGCAATACCAAATCTCTAAATATTCTAAGTGCTTGCATTTGCCACTAGTTGGCTGTATCATTAGAGCATGGTTACAAACTCTTTGTACAGTTGTCTTTATTGGCCTGACCCTGACCTTTACATTTAAATTTAGTATTTAAGGTTTCCATAAGAACTATTGTTCACTAGTCCACAAAACCATTTATAGTAAAACCAATTTAAAAATAAAAGTTAATAAACACTACTGCGAGTTTCTATATAAGAATTCGACTGTGATAATTATTTTGGAAATTAGTTCCAGGGAAACACACACAAAAAAAACAAAATGGTTAGCGTAATATTAAAAAGATATGATCTAACTTGTATAACTTATTTTTTTCTTTTGAGCTATAATTATAAAATTTGCTCTTTAAAAATTGTTGTAATTATCTCTAAGATCTTAGCACAAAACAAGTATGTTAATTGCTAATCATTCTACATTTCCTTCATTTGTCTTTCATCCAAATTTGTCTACTGGATTTAATTTATATTAAGAACTCTATTACACATGCCTGTGTAGTAGGCTAATGAAATATTTTTAGGAAAAGAAGGAATTATGACTACATTTTGATATATAATTTAACAATCTTAATCTGTGCTTAATGCTTAATTCATGACCATTCAGTAAAGAATTTTAGGATGATGAGATATGATAACAAATTAGATGATAGATTTATTTCATATACTTTAGAATTATAATACATTAGACTGTATTTCTTATGTAGTCTCAAAAATGACAATTGCTATTTTTAAATAGAATAAAATATTAATATTTAATTTCACTTTATAGAAATGTCTGTCATTAAAAGCTTGTTGAGCATCAATTTTTTTTCATAATTTTTTACTTGTATGTCATGTGTGGACTAGATATGATCAGATCTGTGTGTTTTGACTTATTCTTTATCCAAACAAGTGGAATGTATTTCAATGGGAATCAGAGCCTTACTATTTTGAATGCAAAAGTAGAATTTTGTATTTCAGTATACTTGAGATTGCAGAGACTCTTATCGAGAATGTTTTTCTCAGTGTGTTGTTGTTGTTGTAACTGGAAATAAAACATGACAATGAGAAATCAAGAAGCATCCTTAGAATGAAAAAACTTGAACACTTGATCTCGAATCTGTTTGATCTTCACACCATAAACAACAAATTGAGCAAAGGTAGAACAAGCAAGTAAAGGTTGGACAAAAGAATATGAATATAAGGTGGAATATGAATACCAAACCTGTGTGTAAAGAAGGAGAAGAAACCTAGGAGATAAAACTCAAAGAAGACACAAATATGGGCAATGCAGGTGTTGAAGTCTTTAAGCCTGGCTTCCCTTTGGGGCAGACTAAACACAGATATAAATATTTGAATGTAGGAGAGTGTGATGAAGATTATGTCAAAGCCAAGTATACTGAAAGCCACAAACAAACCATAGATCTTGTTAATTTGAATATCTTCTGCTGCCAACTTCACGATGGTCATGTGCTCACAATAAGAATGGGAAGCCACAGTGGTTCAGTAATATTTCAGCTGGTGTTTGATGAGGATGAGACATGGAATCACAAGGAGGGCTGCTCTGAGTGTCACTCCAACACCAATCTATGTGAGAAGTTGGTAAGTAAAAATGCTTGCATGTCTCAGAGGATCACAGATTGTCACATAGCGGTCCAGGGCCATGGCCAGCAGAATACCTGACTCAATACACTGGAAGTTATGAATGAGCCACATCTGCAAGAGACAAAATATATTTCTTGTAAATGGAACCAGAATATTTCTAGCATTTTTGGTAGGATGCAGGTACTGAGAACAATGTCTGTGGCTCCAAGCATTGCTAGGAAGAGATAATAGGTTCATGGAGGCTGGACTCATATTTGATGATGACCAGGAGCAGGGAATTCCCAAACAGAGTGATGATGTACATGGCACAGAAAGGAATGCCAATTCAGAACTGCACATACTCCAAGCCAGGAATCCCAATCAGTGTCAGCACTGAGGGCATGAAGACTGTGTCATTGAGTTTGGGTATGTTGGCTATTTTAGAGCTTCTGATTCAAGGTGGTAATCTGTGTTGGGTGTGTCTTCTATTTTCTGTTCTCACCTATATTTATACAATCAGAGGTCGAATGTGGTTTCAAATAGCATTTTTTGCAGCATGCTCATTTTAATTTTGCAATTAAGTTGTTCCAGGAATGCGGATACAGGCTCCCAAATGATTTATCTTAAATTTCAAGTCTCTTCTCTGTCTTTTCTCCTCCTCACCCATTCACCCACCTGTGCTCTCACTCTCTCTTTCTCTATTTCTCTCTCTCTCTCTCTCTCTCTCTCACACACACACACACACACACACACACACACACACACACACACACACAGAGATACTAACAGGCATATAGACACTATTGAGAGAAGACACGTTCTAGTAATGTAAGAGCATATGGTTGTGTATTGTCGGTTAAAAACTATCCCATTGAATATCAGTTTGTTTTTTTTTGTTAATGGAATATGAGTACTTATGGTGATATATTGACATATTACTAAATATTCTGCCCCCCTTTCTGAAGAAGCAATTAATTGAGAGCTCAAGCAGAAAGAAATACTCACGATTTCAAATGTTATAGTAAGTATTAGGCCAATAAGAACTTGTAAAGTAGGGACCTAAATGTTAAGGGGACAATCACCTACTGGGCAATGTGATATTATGAGTGTCATGGTAAAAATATATACATCAAGCATAGGGAAGTGTTGTGGCACAGTATTTGGACCCTATCTTTATTCCAGAGGTGGATGCTAGGGAATTTTTCTTCAGAAACTTGGATAAAGTAGATATTTTAGGGGTAGAAAATAAAAATGACATATGAATCAAAATTTCTCATAAAAATTTAGAACTGCAAATTTTGATATGGGAAAATTTTTACTTGATAAAATAATGTAAAATAAAGTACAAGTTGCTAAGTAGTGTATTTCTCCAGGAAAATTTTTTTAAATTAAACTTATAATCAATAAATAATATATTTGAAAATATGTACAGAACAAAATGATCTTAATCACTATTATTTTAATAAAATACATCAGAAATTATCAACATGAGAAGTAAAAATATTTCAAATGCATTACAATATCGAAGAGGTGATTATATTTGTTCAGTACGATTCAATTTATCATATAATTTCTTGATAAAAAACAACCAGTTTTCATCTATTTTCTATAAATATGATTGATATTATAGCATAGGGTCTAATTATTGTTCACTTTAATAGGATAGGGTAAAATGTCTTGAAATTTTCATTTAACTCAACCTTGAATTAATTACAAAAAACAAACAAAAAAAACAAAAAAAAAAAACGAGGTTTTCCTGGACAAGATGGTATAAAAAAGGTTTTAAAATAATGCAGGAAATTCATATTATTTGGATTTATCTTTTTAATAAAAGCGTGGTGATTTTCCACAGCCTTCATGCATCTCTTTCCTTTTTTATGTCTCCTTAAACTACCTTTTCCTATACAGGTTACCCTAGAAATTATTCTAGGGTATTCGATTACATAGCTCAGTTTCCTGTTCTTCAAGTCCATTCATTCTGCTTTGAAAATGTTAGTTCATATTCCCATTCATACATTTGTCTACAATTTCCATATAAAAGATGGCATAATCTAGTATTGTAATCTCAGAAATTTATTTTTCTCTTACATATTGAGATTAATAAACAATTAATTTAGACCATAATTGCCATATTGTTCAATTTCTTCTAGCATCTTTATCTACTTCAGAATCTCTATTGATGTCCTATCTAACAAATTCTTTAGAATTCACTTTCTCTTGGCAATAGGATGAATTTAGCTTGATGAATGAGATTCCTGGATTTAAAATTTTATCTAAATTTTCAAAATTAAGAAAGATATAAGTATAAAAATGCATAACCTATTTTATAACTGGGGTACAGATATAGCAAAGTTCGAGAGATAATTATAATTTCTAAGGCTGGATTCTACATTTGATTATGTACAGTGGGTGACCTCATTGTAGAAAGGTAAAGAAGTTTATGTAATTCAAGAGAAAGTAGTAAAAAGCTAATTTGGATTTATATTTGCTTAGTCTTTCTTAGTCCAACATTACCAACAACACAACCAATATATATCAGTGTGTTTAAGACTTCTGTAGAAAGGATTTTTATGTCTATTTTTGTAAATGGCTGCAAAATACCAATTTCTCTGGGGAAAAAAGCACTACATGTTTTTCTCTTCTTCTAAAGTCTCTCATCTATGAAGTGGCTAATTCATGTACATTCAGCCTCTGAACACCTGTTCATTTCCTTGTCTCTTCTCTGTGATTATTCTTTTCAGTCCCTTTTGCTCACCTATATTGCTGGAATATTATCTCCATTGTTTTCACTAACTTTCACTAACTTAGATCTTTCTGTCTTCTAATTCACACCTTACTACACCATTCAAAGTTTTATTTTTAATGAAATATAAAAATTCATGAAGCTATAGTATTTAATACTTCCAAGCATGAAGGCTACATGAAACTACCTGGTATCTGTACTTTGTCCACATGGAAAACTTTATAGTGAAATGTTAAGATTATGAATTCTTGAAGTCGAATTTAAGCTCTAGCACTACTAGTACTGTGGCCTCTGCCAAGTTAGTTAATAAAAGTTTTCTGGGTCTCAATTGCCTCAGCTAATCAATAAAGATAATAATCATCCTTCTTCATTAGAATAAGAGAATTACTTTAAAAACAATGCTTGAAATCTTTATTTGAAAAAAATACACTTATAAGAATCTTTGACATACAAGAACTAAGTGACTGTATGCTGTTGATATTATTGTCATTAACTTCAACCTTCCTTATAAACTTGTCACTAGTCATTAAGAAATGAATTTTGGAATTCTATAAAGTATTTCAAAATGCTACAACATGCATCTTATACTTTCCTATGCTAATAGTCTGTTTCTTTCAGATTTTCTCCTTTCCCCATGACTTCATCTAACAAATATCTGTTTATTATTCAAATCTCATCTCAAGCATCACCTCCTCTATGAAAAACTCTTGATTTCCTTAAAAAGAAGTCCATATATTTGCTTTGTTCTCAGTGAAAGAGACAGACTGTCTAATAAATACATTCCATTAAAAATTAATGAAAATGAATTTAATTTCTCCTAAATTAATTAAATATCCAAAATATATAAATTTTATTTCAGATACAAATCCATTTGCCCTATTGCAGGGCTACATCTGCAGGGCTAAATGGAGGGTGAAGATTAGGAAAAAACATAGACTCGATCTAGAAAAATACCTTGTATTCATGTCCTGGAATAAATTCTAGCAACTGAATTATTATTTTCTTTTAAGGATTTCTGCTCAGACTCCTTATGAATAATAACAATGTACTTTGATTTATAAGCTTTACCTTCCTCTGTTGATCTGAGCAAAGATACATACCTCTCTTAATTGCAGATTTGGAGAAGTTTATTGTTTCTGAGAGAAGAAAAGAAAGGGGAAATAACCACTGGACCAAGAACAAATCAGCAGCATTTTTATAAGAGCTTTCATGTCCTAGCTCAAAACCTAAATGAAATATTAATCCCTTTTTTCAGAATGTCTACTCAGAGCTGACACTTATTTGGAGCTAACCCTTTTATGCAATTAGAATTTCAATTCCCTACGATTCCTTTGGATCCTTTCCAAATGTGTCTTTCTAGATATCATAGGCACCTGTGAGAACATGTGCGCACAAACTTAATTCTCTAATCTTATGCACATGTTAGCATAGCATTCTATGCAAATTAAGAAATATATTCTGAGGCAAATATAGAACAAAAAGAGTATCAGTATTTGGGCATGGGCTATTATGCAATTCTCCTGAGAAATGGACATGATGAAATCATTTTCTCTACAGGCCACAAAATTTATTCAATCCTCCTTTTATTTAAATTATGACTATTTTGCATGAGGAAAGCATATATACTAGAAGCTTTGCAAGAGTCCTGTATCTCTCTCCCTGAATCTTAGTGACCCCAGTTCTCTCCATAAAGTTTTTGTAGAAAAGTCTTGGTCTTAGACTGCCCTTAACACTTAAGTTAGTAAATGAGATGTCAAGTAATGCCAATATAAACCATAGAATACTTATTCTAGCTTCGCATGACTACTAAAATGGAATGTATCAGTAATGAGAAGGAGTTAACTCCAATTCCAAAACATCATCTCTAGTACATACAGGGACTCAAAATTTAACTTCATGAAAGTAAAATAGAGATGGTGAAAATAGACTCTTCTTCCCAAAAACTGATCTAAAGTGTATTGACACACCTGTCTGAACCCTGTGGACTTTTTCACAAATAATTATCCCTTATGACTATAAATCACCTCTGGTAGTTGTCAGTTTTTAACTAATGGATGATGCTAGGCAACTCCCGTTATCCAGAACCAACTACCCTGTCTTCCATGTGAGCTGACTTATAGAAACATTTATTATTGTGGTTATTTTTAAAAAGTTCCATTTTACACAAGATGGCATTACACTGATTCATAATCCCTGCACTTTCCTCACAATGTGTATTCACAATTATTAATATCCTGAAGCATCCAAGAGTAGTTAACATAGCTTTTGCTGTTTTACACAGAGAAAGTATCGTTGATCTGAGGGTGATACTTCCTGGTTTCTGAAGGAATAAACATTTATCCATAGATGTACTACTACTACTACTACTACTACTACTACTACTACTACTACTACTAATAATAATAATAATAATATTACAAAATCAATTAAATTGTGAATTGGGAACTCTGCAGCTATCACGCTCTTTTCTTTTCAGAAATAGTTCTGACAAACAGATAATTATTATAAGTAACACATTTCTGACTTCCTGGCTGGCAGGGCATACTGATCTAGCCTGTGTATTCAGAATCACTTTTACTACAATCTTAGATAAATGTACTTACCACTATTCATGCCTTCTTTAGACTTTGTTTTCCTCATCTATAAAGTGACAAAATTTAGCTTTTTGAGTTTGAAACTCTTAGGCTGCCCTAAGTTTCTATAACTCTATGAGCTGACCAGGGATGTTTTGCACACACAGAGAAAACCTGAACAAGAACTCTGCAGTCTACAAGCAAGGATCTTCATCCCCACTGTTGAAGGACAAAATGTCTGGAGGGAACAGGTTCTGATTTTTTTTTAATTAATTAGTTTCAAGTATATAATACATTGGTTAGACATTTATATAGTTTATAAAATGATCCCCCTAATTGATCCTTCTCTCCTCTGGTTTTCCACTTAGCCAATATAGTAATGCTAACTGTGTTCTTTTTGCTGTGATCCCCATCCCCATGACCAACTATCAACTACTAATTTGTATTTCTTTAACTCTTCACCTCTTTCTCCCAGTCCCCCAACCCTCTCCCCTCTGTCTGTCACCAAATAAATCATCCACTATATTTGTGAGTCTGTTTTTGATTAGTTTGTTCTTTTTGTTCCTTAGATTCCACGTATAAGTGAAAATGTATGGCATTTATCTTTCTCAGTCTGACTTATTTCACTCAGCATAAGAACCTCTAGGTCTATCCATGTCATGGCAAATGGTAGGATTTCATTGTTTTTAATGGCTGAGTAATATTTCATTGTATAATGAACCTTAATTTCTTTATCCAATCATCTGTTGTTGGGCATTTAGGTTGCTTTCATATCTTGGCTATTAAAAATTATGCTGCCATGAATATTGGGGTGCATAGATCTTTACAAATTATTGTTTTGGTTTTCTTTGGATAAATACCCAGAAATGCAATTACTGGGTCAAAAGGAAGATCCATTTTTAATCTTTTGAGAAACCTCCAGACTGTTTTCCATAGCGGCTATACCAATTTGCAATCCCATCAACAATGTATAAGGATTCCCTTTTCTCTGTATCCTCGCTAACACTTGCTGCAAGGTCAGCTGCTGCCACCTTGGGCCTGAATGAACCACCCCAGGGCAGAGGCAGTTGCCTATTAACAGTGAGGCAGGCACTTTGAGTATCGAATGGGGCAGGAGCTTAGGGAGTCAAGGGCCGTCAGGCCAATAGCCTCAGTTTTCTTCAATTTCTGTGTCTGCATGTTCCTGCAGTGGTCACAGATCACATGGAGGCAAGCTGCTGTCTGGGGCAGTCCCACGGACCCCTGTGATCCCCTCATGAGATATTGCAGCTCTTACTGGCAACAGTGTTTTCCCCAAACTGTTTCCCCCAAAATGCGCTCCCTGTGCTAGGCAAGGTCTGTTGCTTGAGCAAAATGCACAACCCTGGAGCCAAGCAGGGTGAGGGAGGCTGACTGTCAATGGGCTGCAGGCACTTTGTGGCTTGGGTAAAGCAAGATCTCAAGGAGACAAAAGCCATCAGGCCAATTCAGCCTCAGTTTTGCTGCGACTTCTGTGCCTGGGCATTCCCACTGTTGTCATAGATCACAGAGAGACCAGCTGTCATCTGGGGAGGTCCCATAGACCCCTGTGCTTCCTGGACACACTATTGTAATTCTTGCAGGCAGCAGACGTCTCCTTGATACTGATTTCCATGCAGTGCCGCCCTGTGCTAGCCAAAGTTTGTTGTCCGCATGGATTAGAAAATAGGGGGGAGGGGCAGGGCTATGGCAGTTCCCTGTCAATGGGTCACCTGGGACAATTTGAGAGTAAGGTGGGGTGGGGTCTCAGAGAGAGACGATAACAGTCAGATTAGTAGAGCCTCAGTCTTGCTGCAACTTTGGTAATCGTTCACATGTTCCCACAGAAGTCCCAGATCATAGAAGGACCAAGTTTGTGTTGGCAACAGTGATCTGTCTAAAACTACCTCAAAATGCATGCTCGCAGCACTGGCAGCTAGCTGAGAATGCATGGTGCAGGGCATGGTAGCCATCCAGCAACAAGCCCCAGGTGATCTGCAGGTTAGGTGGGGTGGGCTGATCCCCTCTGGCTAAGGCTTCTTAATGGCCCTGTAGGTTCGGTGGGCATAGTCAAGCTGGCCATGTCTGTAGATTGCCTTGTAGATAGGCTGGACTAGGGCACAATGGTGGCTGCCCTTCCAGTCCTCTGTTCTGGCATTAGGTAATGCAGACTTTCTTGGTATAGATCCCCTGCTAGCCTCTGACCCACCACTGGTGTCCCGGCTGAGTGTCTGCAGGTCAGAAAGCCTGTGCGCAGGTCCTTCAAAGGGGCATCTAGGGTTTCTGTCTCCCATCTCACCCAGACAGCCAGAATCCCCTCTGGTTTGTATTGTCAATTATTGGAATCTCCTCTCCCTGGGCTGGGCCCCTGGGCTGGGGAGCCCCCAAATAAAACCAGGACCTCTCTCTTCTTCAGGAGACTCTCTGCAGCCTCGCTCTCTCCGGGTGATCCTCCACCACCCGCGAGTGTGGGTCCAGCCTGCCTTAGGGCTTTACCCCTCTTGCCGGCTTCAATATGGCTCTTTTATATTTTCAGAGGTAGGTGTTACCACCAACTGGACTTCCGGTGATTCTCCACATTGATTATTTTATAATTGGTTGTAACTTCAATGTGGACCCCAAACAAGCTCTGCTGCTGGACAAGCCCCAAGTGTATCTTGTTCTTGATTATTAAAAATTCACATAGATTATTAATACTTTGGTTATTCCTTTTTTTCTAATTCCCACAGTTACTAAGGTAAGGAAGATAGACTTGCCTTTAGATTTTGTGTGAAGTGAGGACTTGGGGTTGGAGAGGAAAGATAGTCTTAGAATAAAATAATGAGTGTAAGGACAGAAGTCCGAGAATGATATTTCTTCTTTAAACCAATCTATTATATTTCTGAAGGAGATAAGAGGCAAAATTAAAATTGTTATTTTTTTCTTAACAAACTGTGGCTTACATCCAGGTTCCTCCTCCAATTGTGTGACATTGATTAAATGATGTTTTGTTACAAGAGTTCTCTCATCCATGGAAACAGTAATTTTAAAGTTGTGAAAACAATAATGTAATCTATGAAAATTTAATGACATATAGGGCATAAGAAATGATCGCTAATGTGCATGTAAGATTTAAAATCCACTGTTATCCAGGCAGTTCTTACCTTTTAGCTTTATCCTTTGGCACCCTCTGCCTTTGTATTTATTTCTGCAATAGCGAATACCCTATAGTGAATACCCAATTATTACTCAGTTATTATAAAGATAATCTTTGTAACAGGTTACTTTGTAATGGAATCTATTCAGAATTTATTACCTTTTCACAACCTCTTGCACAAATGTCTTCAGGTAAATTCAACAGAAAACAAAAAATATGTAACAAATATATATAACAGCATATATTTGAAAATCTCTAAAATATTCCAGTTAGCATTTTTTTCTTTCATTTTCAAAGTGTGTTACTTAATTTCGCTCATAAGGTAATCACATATTCTAAACTTTAGAATGTGATAGTTACATGATTTCCTTAGTAAACTTCAAAGTTTCTATGAGCATTTATGAAGTGAGAGGGATAGTACTGAGGTTTCAAATATTAAAGCTTTCTCCATAGCCACAATTTTTTTTTTTTTTGATGTTTAGATTATTGAACACAAAATCACTGTAAAATGTCTTCAACTTAGTCCACTTTCTGGTCCTAAAAGTGTTAGCTATGTTTCCTTTTCTGTCTCTCTACTTCTTTCTTTTCTTTTCTATTTTCTTTCTTTCTTTTCTTTTCTTTTCTTTTCTTTTTCTGTTTTTTTTTCTTGGCTTGGTTGTGGGGGATTTCGCGGGCGGGATTTGTGCGTGTTCTTTTTTTATTTCTTTGCGGCGATGTGCCGGGGCTTAGGATGCGTTCTCTAGATCTCTTCTCTCTCCTCGTTCTCTCTCTCACTTGCCCTCCCTCGCCTCCTTCCTTCCTTCCTTCCTTCCTTCCTTCCTTCCTTCCTTCCTTCCTTCCTTCCTTCCTTCCTTCTTTTTATTTAAATTACATTTATTGGGGTGATACTGGTTAATAAAATTAAATGGGTTTCAAGCACAAAATTTAAGATGTCATATGTATATTGCACTGTTTGTCCACCACCCAAGGTCAACTTTCTTTCCATTACTATGTATTTAATACCCTTTATTCTTATGTACCTCCCCCTCCCCCTTTCGCTCTGACAACCACTAAACCATTGTATGTGCCTATGAGTTTTAGTTTGTTTGTTGCTTTCAGTTTTATATCCCATCTATGAGTGAAATCAAATGGTTCTCAGCTTTCTCTCTGACTTATTTCACTTTTGTTGATAATCTCAAGATCCATCCATGTTGTTGCAAATAGCACTATTTCATCTGTTCTTATGGTTGAATAATATTCAATTGCATGTATGTCCACTTCTTCTTTATCCAATCATCTATCAAAGTGCACTTCAATTGTTTTCATGTCTTAGCCACCATGAATAATCCTGCAGTAAACTTCAGGTTGCATGTATCTTTACTGATAAATGTTTTCAATTTGGGGGGGGGGGTAGATATCCAAAAGAGGATTGCTGGGTCGTATGGTAATTCTATTCTTAATTTTTTGTGGAACCTCTGTACTGTTTTCCATAGTGGCTGTACCAATTTACAGCTGTGTATGAGGGTTACTTTTCCCCTACAACCTCTCCAACTCTTGTTATTACTTGTCTTGTTGAAACTAGCCATTTTTATAAGTGTGAGGTAGTATCTCATTGTGTTTTTGATTTGCATTTCCCTAATAGCAAGTGAAGTTGAGCATCTTTCCATGTCTGTTGGCTATTTGAATATCTTTTTGAGAGAAGTGTCTATTCAGGTTCTCTGCCTTTTTTATTTTTTATTGGATTGTTTGTTTTTGTTTTTGTCAAGTTGTATGAATTCTTTATATATTTTGGATATTAGCCCCTTATCAAAGGCAATGTGTACAAATATTTACTCCTGTTCAATTGGTTGCTTCTTTGTTTTGTTGATTTTTTTTTTTTTTTTTTTTTTTTGCTTTGCTGAAGCTTATTAGTTTGCTATAGTCCTATTCATTAATTTTTTGCTTTGACTTCCCTTGCCTTTGAGGTCAAATTCATATAATTTTCTCTAAAACTAAGGTTCATGAGTTTCGTATCTTTTTCAATGAACACTTTGATTCTATCTAGCATAACTTAGTCAGAATCTCTTTTGGTCTTCATATATTCTCAAGCATAAGAAAGGACATTACGACCCTTGATACAGACATCCACTTTCCCACCTCTATGTACAAGTCCCCTATTTAAATTTTTTTAGGCTGTTAAAGAAGAGGTTAAAAGTTTTCCCTGAATCTCCTGGATCTTAATTGCCTTTGGTTCAAAACAATCCATATGCCAAAGCGGCACATGTTGGGGTGGCATATTCTGCTCTCCCTCAAATGTAAGAAAAATTCTAGCAGATTATGACAAGTCTTAAAACCTTTCTTAACAAGTTTAGACTTTATCTCAAGAGCAAAAAAAACTATTAAATAAGTTTATTAAGTATATATAAGTGTGTGTATATATATATATATGTATATATATATATATATATATTACTTGAAGGCCAGTTTTCTCCCATTGTCCAAGATATATCCACAGTATAAATCTATTCACTTGCAATTTCAGTATAGCTCTTAATCATTTGAAAGAAGAAACATATCTTATAAATAACTAAAACGTTTGAATACCAAAATTCAAGCCCTACTTCAACCTAAGCCTCAATTCTTTCTTTTTCAAATAAGGACGATATTAAGCTTCCTACCTATGAAGCTAGTACTATTGGGTGTTTACCCTGGTCTAAGAATTTCACAGCTATATTATTTCATTTAGTTACTTTTATCATCATCTTCAACATACAGGTGTGAAAAATAATGCATACAGAAAATAAGTAGTTATTTAAGCTTACTCATTTAGAAAATTTTGGAGTGTGTATTTGAATTCTGGTTCTTCAGTACTTTGTATTAGAAAAACCACATGAAGATTTTTTTTTAATTAAATTGATTGGGGCGACATTTATTTCTGTCTAGACAAGGCTTTCTGAACAAATATTACTTGCAACCTGAGTTGAAGGATAAGCCTTAGAAATTAAAGAAATTAATGATTCTCAGGGTTAAGGGAAGGAAAATGGCTTATCAGACATTCCAGATTGTGTACTATTCTCAGCAGTAGGTGGGGCTATGAATTAACTTCTCCATCCAAGGCCTGCAAGGCTAATTATATGGAAATGAATCAGGCAAGATTGTGTTCAGAATTTCTCCCCAGACACCAAACGGTGTCATCAGTTTTACTCTGCAGAAAGGGAAAATCATAGGCTGTGCTTGTGCTCTCTGTTCAAGTGCCACTGTAAAGCAGCGCTGTTGGATAAGCTATGCAGATTCCCATGTGCTCTGGTTAGGTTTCTTGGTCAGATGGCCTGAAGGTTATATTTAGCAATGGGCAAGGTTACCAATGATTTTGTCTGCCAGGGGAGAAACAACTCCAAGGCCAGTTATTAGTCTTTAAAGAAATGAAAATCAAAACCTTGTACATTTAACCATAATAAAATCTGAGAGTTTTTCTAGACAATAGTCATAGATTTTGATGAATAAATAATAACTCTTTAATCATTTAAAAAACAGTGTTTCATATACATACAATAGCAAATTTTCAGCAATAAAAAGGAATGAAGTATTGATACATGCTACATGTGTGCGTGAACCTCAAAAACATTATACTCAAGTAAAGAAGTCAGAAAAAAACACATCTCATATGATTCTATTTGTGAAAATTATCCAGGTTGGCAAATCCATAGAGATAGAAAGTAGATAAGTGGTTGCCTAAGATTGGGGGTGAGAATAGAGAGTGACTCTGAACAGGCACAGGTTTTCTTTTAGGGGAGATGGGGACTTTGTAAAATTAGATTTGGGTGATGGTTGTATAACATTGAAAATGTTCTAAAAATGGGTGACTTCTATGGTATGTTAATTATATTATCATAAATTTCTTGGATTCAAAAGAGGTAATTCTAATTGATGTACGTCTTCCCTATATCTCAGGGCTTAAAGGTGAGACAAATTTGTTCAAGAGATTTGACTCATGTTTTAGAAGTGCTCTCCAAAGTTTTTATAAATAGTTACTATGATACTTTACTGGAAAAATAAATGTGAGGAGGAAGATATAAAAAATGGATTTAAGAAAAATGAGTAGTGGGTATACAGAAATTCGCTTTTATTTTTGTATGTTTTTCTGAAAAGTAAGTAACTGTTCTATTACAAAATAAAAATAACTTTTTTATTCCAAAATAAACTTTTTTATTTTGGAATAAAAAAGTTTAAAATATTCAATCAAATAAAAGGAAATAATTCATGTTGTAAATATTTGTATCATCATCCTCATAGTTATTACTTATGGATAATTTTCATGTTAATTTTTACACTGTCCCTGTGGCAAAGTGAAAAGCCCTTGCCTTTAGGTAGCATAAAGATGAAAAGGGGACAAATGAAACTCAAAGTGTACATACTACCAAAAGTAAATATTAGTAATATTTCTGTGTTATTATTAATATTACCGATTACATCAAGGTAGAATAGAACCTCATAGGGAGAAAGGAGGCAATTCCCCAGGTAAAGAATTTATTTTTTGTCCTGTGACCATTAGGAAATAATTTAGATGGCTAATTTGTCTTTGGGTAGTAGCCATTCAAATACAAAAACAAAAACAATAATGGAAAAACTACAATTAAAATTTAAGCATGGATGTTATAAAAATAAAAACAAACAGAAGAAAAGAGGGAGGGAGAAAAGGGAGAAAGAGATACAGATAGACAGGCACAGACAGACAAAGAGAGGATGGAGGAAGAGATGAATGAAGAAAGAATGGAAGGAAGGGAAGAAGGATAGAAGAAAGGGACAACTTTAGATTGCACTTTGACCACTACATTTTTTATGTTCTAACCAATATGGCCAAATTCTCAAAAATCAACCAATCAACAAACAAACAAATAATAAAATAGTCACATCACTTTCACCGAATAATTTAAATTTCCTTTATGAATTTTTAAAACATTGATTACATTCTCACCACTCTGCAAACAATTTATAAGTTTTCCATTGTTTTTTTCTAAATCTAATAGATACTTTTAGTACCCAATTTAAGTCAGTTCTGACATATTAATTTCCTTCTTTAAAATAACTTTAGGCGGACTCATTGATATCATGCTCCTATAATATTTTTATTGCTTTCTTTGCACACTATTGTTGGTGATTCAACTGTATCTTGTTATATTGTTGAAGTTTTTTTTAGTATACTCATACTAATTTTTTTTTTACTTGGCCAAATCATCCACCCCCATGATCTCAAACATAATATAAAGAGCTACATATAAAAAAGTTTTGAAAAATCTTATAAATAAGACACATAGCAAATTGCTAAAACACTTAATTAGGTATTAATTATACATAGTTAATAATGCATTATTTATGAAATACTCAAAATATAGTCTCCTCATGTGTATGTTTTATTCTTTTCCTTAGATTCTTTCAGTAAATCTTTTCTTATGGAAAAGTTTCAAGTATGGTGCAAAAAATTTTTTTCTGAATTATTTGAGAATGTTTTCTATTTGAGAATAATGATGCCCCATTATTCTCAAATTTTTTAATTCACATTTTCTAAGACATTCTCCTACATAATTATAATACAATCACCAAGTTAAAAATTACTACGATCGAATTTTTAGAACCCACACAAGTTTCTCCTGTTGTTCCATTAATGTAATTTATAGGGGAAAAAAAAACATTTCAAAATCCTGTGTGTGCATTAGTGGTCCTTCTTCCTAGTCTCCTTCTTTCTGAAAGCTTCTCAAACATTTTTTGTTTTGTATAATACAAAATTTTGAAAATAACAGGCCAAATGTTTTATAGAATATCCTCATTTGGGTGTTTTTGATGCTTCCTCATGGTTAAGTTCAGATTATACAGAATGTCATGAGTGAGGCTCTGTTCTTCTCATACATCTGTTTAGATTGTGTGTGGTATGAATTTGTCTCATTACTGATGATGGTCATGGTGAATATTTGATTAAGGTGGGGTCTGCTAGGATTTGCCAATATGAAGTTATATATTTTCCTTTGGAATTTAATAAGTGTTGCGTCAGAGAAACTTTGAAACTATGGAAATACCTTATAGTTAGCATTGTTTTATATTTTATTTAATAGATATTTAGCAGTCACTATTATTCAATTAGTTCCAGATTTGGCCAGTGGGAGCACCATAATCTTGCTTTTGTATCTCTTTGACATATGTTCATTATTCTTTTAGCATGTTTTTTCTTTTTGGTACAACGGTCTATTCAATGTACTTTTATTAGCCGACCCTGTAATCATTCATTTTCCTAAGAAGCAGGTAAATGAGTTTGGAAGTATGGAATCTGTGAATAATGAGGATTAACTGTACTTTCAATTCAATTGATTGTACTTTTAAAAACCACATAGGTTTCGTTCTAGTGTTTTTTTGCCTTTGGTAATAATTGTAACTTTAGTCTTCAACAGCGAGAAAACTGGATCCCAGTAATTTTAATATATTTACTTATTTGATCACTCTCCTTGTATATGACTAATCTCTTTTTGCCTGACTGAACCCTTTCCTGTGTGAGTAACCATTTAACATGGACTTTGACACACTGACCATGTCAACCTTCATCCCACTTGGGTTCTACACTCTGTGCTGGTGCGATAGTCCTACAATTCCTCTGACTCTAACTCCTCATACTGAGAAAGTCCACATGTGCAATATTATTCTCATCCTACTTGGGGTCTGACTCACCATACCAGGCCACTCAACATATATTTATGCCTTATTAAACTTTTCAAGTTCTGATACTCCATCTCTCCTCCTTGGAAACACCTTGTTCTTTCCACTTGAGCTCTGACTCCACATGTTGAAAGCTGTCTTTCCACAACAGAAACCCTCCTCATTCTGCTTAATATCTGACATATCATCCTGGATTTCTCTTTCGCCTGGATGCTTTCCTACTTTCCTCAACTTATTCGGACTTTGCTACTATGTTCTGGTCTACTGCTGATTCCTCTCTCCAACTCCCTCTAGTTTCTCTATCTCTCTCCCTCTCTCTCTCTCTTTCTTTTAAAAACTTTTAAAATACACATGCATGCAAACACACACACACACACACACACACACACACACACACCAGTGTGCAGGTTATTTCCATGTCTTCACAAAGTAATGGTTTTCTAGTTTAATCTTATTGTAGTCACTTCGGGTGATTTCTACTATTTTGACTATATGAAGGTATACCTTATAACTCAGAATGTGCCCTATCTTAATGAATGTTCCATATGAACTTGAAGAGAATGCTTCTTGTGCTATTTTTGAAATGGATTATCAATAAATATTAATTAGTTAAAGTTACTTGATAATGATGCTTGATGGAGAGAGAATAATACACGAGGAAGCAGAAGCTTCCTATAATCGTATGATAAATCTCAGAGTTTTAGTGGGCCTGAATCTTCAGGTTGTGACATTCATTAGTGCTTATTTACTTTTAGGTGAGACAGGAAGGATAGAGGGGCTCAAACTTGATAACTTCCCTTCTCTCCTCTAAGCTAAGTTCTGTCAAAGTCTTTTTACTGGAGATTAAACTTTTATTATGGACAGCACACTGTAGATACCTTTATTCTCCATCTACTAGAGCAGATGATTTTGTTTTCTTGATTTTTTACTGTGAGAATATTTATTTTTGGAGGGGGGTAATTATTGGAGGTAAAGTTCATAAAGTGCCAACATGAGCTTACAGTTCCCAGAGCTCTCAGAAATTCATAAAAAATACTGGCTAAGTATTTCTCCCAATTTATGGCTTCCTCAGCCTCTGCTCCAGACAAGCTGATGTGGATTGACATTCACTTTCTTCATCTTTCTCTCTGTATTTCTGGGTAGTGGTTTACCTTGTGACTTTAATTCTCTGATGGATTCAAGCAAAGTCATGATTTTTAGTTTGTTTAGTTTCAATTGATGCTGTAAAAATGAGAATGATAACTTCCAAAATTTTTACTTGTTGGAACCAAAAACAGAAATCTAACAATATGATTTTGAAATTAAAAAAAATAATGCAATATGTTTTTACAAAAAAATTTAACTATTCAGAGTTAAATCTGAAAAAACTTTGTCAAAATATGAACAAGGAAAATTCCATAAAACCCATGGAAAAATTGAAGAATAACAAATAAACAGGAATGTTCCATTTTTATGGGTTGGAAGACATTTCAATTCTCATCAACTTGATTTTTAGATTAAATACAATCTCAACCAACATTTGAGCATGCTTTATACACGTATTGACAAGTATATTCTAATATTTATATGTAAAGGAAAAGGAACTATAGTAGCCAAAGCAAATTTAGTAAGGAAGAACAAATTTGGAAAACTCATTCTGCTGAATTTTAAGACATTTTATAAAAACAGTAATCGAGGCAATGGGGCATTCATGAAAAGATAAACACATAAATTAATAGAATGGAATAGAGAGCTTAGATATACCACATCAATATATTTAAGTAATTTTTAGGAAAAGTTCAAAAAATGCAACTGAGAAAGGTTAGTCTTTTCAGAAAATTGTGCTATAAGATAAAAATAATCTTGACACCTCATATAAAAATTAACTTAGAATGGATCATAGACCTAAAGGAAAAATGTAAAACTTCAAGGAGAAAACAATGTTGTGATTTGGGTTGGACAATGAGTTTATAGATATACTGAAAATAGCACAATTCTTTAAAAATCAGAAAATTGAACTATATTAAAATTAAAAAATAAAACTTTTGTTTTTTTATGGTCACAGTTAAGAGAAAGAAATGACAATTTACAAAATGAATATATCAATTTGAAAATTATATATCTGCCAAGGATTTTGTAATTGAAACAGGTAAAGAAATTTCCAAACTCATTAAGAAGAAAACAATATCACAAAAGGGAAGATTACTTAAATAGCACTTCACCATGATATATATATATATATATATATATATATATGACAAATATGAAAAGATACAAAAAAGTATTTGTCAGAAAGGAAATACAAATTAAATTCACAATGATATATCACTACACCCCTATTAAAATAGCAAAGCAAAATAAAACAAACAAAAAATCTAATCATACCTCATGTTAGCCAAGATATGAAGGAACTTTAATTCTCATACACCACTTACCCTGTTAGACTATCAGTAGTACAGTTGCTTTGGAAGACATGTTGACAATATTTTAGAAAGTTAAATAAATATTTACCATATGGTCTAGTCATTTCATACTTAGCTATTATCCAAGATCAAATATTGGATTAATAATTTCCAGTTTAAAATGCACACCCTTTATGTTATATAGAAAGATATAAAAGATAAAAAAATTATTGCGAGGGTCAGAAAAGGAAGAAATCTCATACAGGATAAAGAGATGCATGAAAATAGAGAATAATAATATGAAGTATAGAAAAGAAAATGTAAAACTAAAATAATTGTACAAAAGTAAATCATTTAGAGAGGGGCTAACCAAGTTAAAACATACCAAAAAGTTCTGATTCCATTTTTATTTTAGTTTCTCTTACTTAAACTTTATGTTCCATAAAGTTAGATGACTTTAACCAGTCCATTTCATTTGGGATGCTATGATCCTTTGGGGGTAGTGAAAGGAACAACTGTACCCAAGAGAAAAGTTACTCATACATTTTATATTTTCTTGAGGCTCCTGCCAGCTATGACAGCAGTAGATGTCTGTGATCATACATTATCTTCCTTTAGGAATTAACAGAGACCCCCAGAATCCCAGTCCAAATCCCATATGCTCACTAACATTATCATTTCTGAATAAAACTCTAGTCTTCAAGCATTGCTAGTTACCAGCACTAGAAAATCTATGTCCAGACAACAGGTTTTTGTCTTAAAGGATAAAGAATCAGGTCTCTATTTTTCTGAGTTTATAACACTAAAGGAAATTGTATTATATTATACTTTATTTTCTTCTTAAAAGCAGACAAATATTACTAGAAATTAGGGGATCACAAACTGATCTAATTTGAAAATTCCGCTCTAGAAAATTCCACTTTATCTTAATGTCTGCTATCTTTATCTCAAACTCTAATAGTTCCAGATTTATTCTCACTGGTTTTCCTGGCCTAGAAGTTGACTATCTCTGGCTCTCCATTCCTTTCTCTTCCATCTACATTATGATTTTCCTGGGAAACTGCATGGTGCTGCATGTGATCCGGACTGAGCCAAGCCTGCACCAGCCCATGTTCTACTTCCTGGCAATGCTGGCCTTCACCGACCTGTGCATGGGGCTGTCCACAACGTGTACAGTGCTTGGGATTCTGTGGGGGTTCATTCAAGAGATCAGCCTGGATACCTGCATTGCCCAGTCCTATTTCATCCATGGTCTGTCCTTCATGGAGTCCTCTGTCCTCCTTGCCATGGCTTTTGACCGCTATGTTGCCATTTGCCACCCACTACGCTACTCCTCCATCTTAACTAATGACAAAATCATGAAAATCGGGGTGGCAATATTATGTAGGAGTACTTTACTCATACCTCCAGTCATCATTCGCCTAAAGTTCTTAAATTACTGCCGTCCCCACATCCTCTCTCATTCTTTCTGCCTGCACCAGGACTTAATTCGAATGGCCTGTTCAGACATCCGCTTCAACAGCATCTACGGGCTGGCCCTGGTGATCAGCAATTTGTTGCTGGATGCAGTACTCATACTCATCTCCTATGTCATGATCTTACGTGCAGTCTTAGCTATCGCATCACTGGAGGAGAGAATCAAGTCCTTGCAGACCTGTGTATCTCACATCTGTGCTGTTTCGGTTTTCTACATCCCCATCATTGGTCTGACTATGGTGCACCGCTTTGGGAAACACCTCTCACCACTGGTTCATGTCCTCATGGGCCACATCTATATCCTTTTCCCACCTTTGATGAATCCCATTATTTATAGCATCAAGACCCAGCAAATACGAAAGAGAGTCCAGAGATTGTTTTACTTGAAAGAAATGTAAGCCTTGAGATCAAATGTGAATATTTAAAAGCAAACTCGTGGAGCTCAAAAGAATAAGAGTAAGTAAATAACTAAAAATGAATTTAATGACTTCTATAATATTTTACATGTCATAAATATTTTCCATTTTTCCCACAGCCATCAAGTTAGTGACATTAACATGGATTATATTGTGATCAATTTTATAAATCATAAAATACACATATAATAGACTGAGAATCATATTCATGTATAAAACAGATTATTTATTAAAATTTATATCTTACATCCACTTGAATGAGAATTGTTTTGGGGTCCACCCAATATGGAAAAAGTAAATTTTACTGATTAAAATCCTTCAAGTAATTACTAAAGGGTCAACAACTGTCTATTTCACTACTCTAGGTAACATTCTTATTTATTGTTTAGCTATAATCTCTGTTATCTAGTTTAGCCACATGGTCATGTAACAGTGTAAGCATCATAGGGATACTGAACTATTTGGATAATTTAAAAAGTAATGTAACAAATAAATGACAAAAATCTAATTTGAATGCTCTTTGCCCACTAGCCAAACATTCTTTCCCCACTTCTATTCTATGAATAGTAATTGAACTGACATGTAGACAACTGTAATTGCCAGGGTAGAAAAAAAGAAACTTTTATGATTAGTTTGTTTATTCAATAATACCAATAGCAACTACCACTTGGAAACCACTTAACAATGTTTATTATGAATCCATATCTCATTTAAATCCTTGACCCCAGTTTAAAAAAAAAAAAGAAAACAAAAGAGCATAGTGTGTTACTATGGCCAAGAAATATAAATTTGTTTATAATTTACCTCCCTGTCAAGACTCTGTGGTAGATATTATTTTCTATTATATGCATTGAAAGTTTAAAACATATAAAGGTTAAATAATATGTCCTAGTTTTAGGAGGTAGTAGACCATGGGATTTGAAATTTTTTGGTATCAGTTTCAAATCACATGATAGCTTTATTAGCTTCTTTCTGTGTGTTTTAATGCACACTCTATTAAATGGTCATGCAACCGTTATAAAACATTTATGTAAAAAGAAGTAGAAAAATCACCAAAGTAAATTATGGATAGTAATATAGTACACACATTTGGACTCTGTTAATATCTATTCATTTCCTCAAAATATTATTATCACAATGATATTTACATAACCTACTTAATACAGTTAAGGCAAGTTTATTTTTAAGGTATAATTACACATAGTAATTCACTCTGTTTATATGTACATGCATAGTTTGGTGAGCTTGAAAAATATTTACGGTAATTTAACTGTCACCATAATCAAGTATGTAATATTTTCATCATCCCCAAAAGCACCTTTTTACATCTTTGTGGTCACTCTTCTCCCATAACCCCTGTCTGGCAACTACTAATCTGATTTCTGTCATATAGTTTGTCTTTAAGAATAGGTCATGCAAATTAAATCATAAATAATGTAATCTTTCACATCTGGAGTCTTTCAATTGCAATAATGTTTTTGAAATCCATTCTTGTTGTTGTTTGTATCTAAAGTTTATTTTTATTGTTGATTCCTATTCCATTGTATCATAAACAACCAATTTATTCAATCATTGATTGATTGGCATTTCAGTGTTCTCTATAGTTTTGATTTTGAATAAAGCTGTTAGAAGCATACACACCCTGATTATAAAAGTATTTCCTCAAAATTGGTGAGGTTTATTTTTAGTATTTATATTCTTACTACTAAAATACAACTATCACAGTAATAATAATAATTATAATAATAATAATAGTCATAAAATAATGTTTTTTTCTTTATATTCATGAGATGCCTATTATAGGCCAGGCATCATGGAAGCACTCAGCAATGATTCTTGCTATTAGTCTTCAGAGCAAATCTATGAGGTAAATCATAATCATTTAATTTTATGGATGTGAGAATTGAGGTAATGGGATTTTAAATTACTAGAAAATAATGGTGGAGTAATATAGCTGCTATTACTATTTCATTTTACATTGCAGTTATTTCCTCATTCTGTTTATTTTTTTGATGGTGGTTATGGTGGGAGTTAAGAATTTTAAATTGTGTATTGATGTAAATATAGGTTTCAAATTAATCAGTTGAAACATTATTTAATAGACCATTTTTTTTTTCTGTCAGCTAATATGATATACCAAAATCTTGTGGAATAGGTATTGTACTTCATATTCAAAAAGTCAGATGTGGTGAATTTTGTTTTGTTTTGTTTTTTAGTTTTATCTTGTTCCAACAACATTATCTATGTCAATGGTTGCCTAAAATACCAATCTTCCACTTAAAAGTCAATTAAAGTTTTAGTTTAAAAATTTCTTTGTGGTATAACCTAATTTATTTCAATAAATTTTCTTTCAGTTGGAAATAGATATTTTCTGCTAGACTCCTGCTTTTCTTCATAGGTCTCTGCCACTTGCTCCAACCTCCATACAAGTCCCTTATCACCTACATTAAAAGGGAAGCCTCATGTCACTGAGGAATTTGTTGAGAGAACTGGATGAGCCTCTGGTCTAAGTCTGCAATACTTGGCTGACCCTTGTGGAATAAATATCATTTTACCTTCTCAATGAGTCTTTATCCTTTTTTTACCCGCTGCTGAATTTTGACTCATTTTCTCTTGATCCACTTAGTGACCCATCCACTATGGTGGTGTTTACAAGCCCTGAAACCTGATTCATTTTCTCCTACTTCCCTGATGCTAACATTTTTTTATGACCCTTGACTACAGAATCATTTTTCTCTAGCCAATGCAACTCCTTATACAACTTTACTAGTCAACATTTGCCGTGATTTTTATGTTCCCCACAGTGCTGTAAAGAACTCCTTGATCCATTTCTGAAGGAGAAGAAAAACAATTTTCTTACTGAATATGCCACATATCTTACTGGGAAATCTCCCTTAGATATTTAAACAGAAAATAGGGTATTAATTTCCCTCTGCTTTTAGTTTCTCTCTGAAAACACACTGGGTTTCTATCCTTTCATGCCTCGACATTGAATGAGGGCCAGAGAATGTGCAACTGAAACTTGGGCTTTTGAAGAGTGCACTTCCCTACTTTCCTTTCCTATCTGTGCCAGTCTCCCCACCTCATGTTGAAGCGGGTTCCAGTACCCCTCTTTTTTGTCCTTCACATCCCAACCTCCTTCCTCCCTGCCCTTGTTCAGGCTGGTACCCTTTAACAAAAGCACTTATGACATTAGAACTCTAGTGAAAGAAAAAAAAATAGTATTCAAAAAAAGATGTATATATGTATGTATGCATATACCTACACACACACACACACACACACACGGAATTAAAAATTAAAAATATATGTTCAAACTGGTTTCAATTAACTCTTTTCCTACAGTAATATGTTCCAATTTTGGCAACTTCTACTTACAAAGTAATGTTAACATGTTTTTGGCATAAGTTAAGCTTTTTTTATTGTACATTTAAATCAGTTCCCAAGCCAATATGACCCTGCAAATGTGTAAACTAAATTTTATTACTATATTTATAAATGATTATTAACATTTATTGAATATTTATTATGTTTCAGATATTATTATAAGTGCTTTATATATACTTCCTCAATTAAAAACCATGGACACATATATACCATAATTTTTTTGAGATTTTATACTTAGAACTAGTGGAGCAGCAATTTGATTATTGGCAGTCTGACTTTAGATTGCTTTCTTAGTCTCCAACCTACACCGTATCCTAATGTCTAAAACCAATATTTCCTAATTAATTATATACAAATAATCATAATCAATTACACTTTAAACCTGTTGTAACAAAACTCAGTATTACACAGAATCTAAGGTGTTCTTCTTCTGATACTTTCCTGAACAAAATTAACAAAAAGAATACGATTTTAACACAATTTTATTTACTCAAACATTTATTTCTATTATCCTCTCTTAATGCTGGAATGATATAAGATATCCAACATAATTTTAGGTACTCGTCAGTTAGTGGAGTTACATAGAAGAACGAAGACTAAGCTGTTTAGTATACATCAGCAAAATTTCCTGCTCAAAGAAAAGACCTGGGTAAACTTATTCTGAATTTGCTTGGTCTTAACTCCATAAATGATGGGATTGACAGCAGGTGGGACCACCACATAAAGATTGGCAAGAAGAATATGTACATGGAGTGGTATGTTGTGGCCCCCAAATCTGTGAGCAAAGAATGAAAAAAAGGCTGGGGTATAGAACAGTAGGATAACACAGACATGGGAGCCACAAGTACCTAAAGCCTTAAGTCGAGCATCTTGGGAAGGAATTCTAAACACAGTACAGAGTATAAGGGCATAGGAGATAATGATAAACACTGCATCCAGGCATATGGAAAATAGAGCCACTATCACCCCATAGTAGATGTTGACGTCGATGCTATCACAGGCTAACCTGGCAATACCCATATGTTCACAGTATGTGTGACGAATAATGTTCCTCCCACAGTAAGTAAGCCTATAAACCAGAAAAACTAAGGGAAAGCAGATGAAGAGACTCCTAATCACAGATGCAATGCCCATTTTCCCAATGACCGAGGGAGTTAGAATGGTAGTATATCTTAGTGGATAACAGATGGCTACATAGCGGTCAAATGCCATAGCCAGCAATATGGCAGACTCTGCTACATAGATAAAGTGGAGAAAAAACATCTGAGACACACAGCTACCAAAAGATATATCCCCATCTTGGAACCAGAAGATTGCTAGCATCTTTGGAGTGGTGACTGTGGAGAGAAAGATATCTGCCAGGGCCAACATAGAGAGGAAAAGGTACATAGGTTCATGAAGACTACGTTCAGTGAAGATCAAGAATAGTAAGAGGGCATTGCCTATGACAGCAACTATGTACATAGAACAGATGGGGATAGAGATCCATGTGTGTGCATCTTCCAGTCCTGGGATTCCAATCATGGTGTACCAGATGTCTCTAAGGTTGGTATAGTTTGAAGAGGTTGTCATCTTTTACTATGTCCTCTGATAGTGAACCCTGGAACAGAAAAAGGTGGAGTGGATGGGGAGGAAGGGAGAGAGAGAGAGAGAGAGAGAGAGAGAGAGAGAGAGAGAAGGAGAAGAAGAAGAAGAAGGAGAAGGAGAAGGAGAAGGAGAAGGAGAAGGAGAAGGAGAAGGAGAAGGAGAAGGAGAAGGAGAAGGAGAAGGAGAAGGAGAAGGAGAAGGAGAAGGAGAAGGAGAAGGAGAAGGAGAAGGAGAAGGAGAAGGAGAAGGAGAAGGAGAAGGAGAAGGAGAAGGAGAAGGAGAAGGAGAAGGAGAAGGAAGAAGGAAGAGGAGGAGGAGGAGAGAGGGAGAGGGAGAAGAGGAAGAATAAGGAGGAGAAGGAGGAGGAAAAGGAAGAAGAAGAAGAAAAAAGAAGAAGAAGAAAGAAAGAAGTAAGAAGGAGAAGGAGGGGAGAGGAGGCAGAGGGGAGGCGGAAGAGAATAACAGGTTATTTTATCAAATGAAATGTGAAACTTGGCATCGTATTAAAGTTATTGCCTTAAGAAAAAACTGGTAATAAGTATTCAAGGTTGATAAGCCAGCTAGATTTCATTGACGTGAAACTCGCCATGGTTTTATGAGGCAATGCTGCTAATGCTATTGGGCATTATAAAGGTAACAACAATAATGATAAACATTTAATGGTTTTATAATTAGATCTAAGCATTATGGCCAATATACTATACTTATTGACTTAACATTGTACATGAAAGTCTCTTGTAAGTTCTTGCACATCATAGTTTTCCTCCTTATCTTATGGTCATTTCTGATGATTAATGACACTATTTCCTGAAGCTCAAGAAACAAAGTACTCAGGCTACTGTTATGGCTTCTTTGGGAACTCAAAACCACTAAATTAGTGATTATAATTTAATTCAAAGCCTTTCATTATCAAATGAAAAAAAGAGAAATGGAAGTCTAGCCAGTCTTGGCTTTGCATAATGCTGTACTAATGTTGTGCATATTAGAACAATGTTGCCTCTTTGCATGGTTCCAGTAAGTGTGTGTTTCAGTTAAACCGCCGTGCAAAGCAAGCACTTGTATAACATCATTCTAACTCAACAGACAGTGTCCACTCATATTTCACAAACATTTCATTCCTCCTTCCACTCTCTCTTGCTTATAATGTTTTTTTTCTCCCACTTATTCCTTCCAGTTTGTTTTCAAATGTTTCTTTTTCTTCCTCTCTTTTTTTTCCTTTTCTGCTCAAATTTGAATATTATTACAGGAGAAAAGAGAAAAAAGCAGCTCATAAATAACAAAATAAGAAAAAAAAAGGGTCGTAAACACATGCAAGAATTAAGTTAATGAACATCTTTAAGTTCACTCTGTTTACAATACTATGCTAAAGAAGGAATCAAATATAAATCATAAATATCCTCTGTGTCAAGAATATCCTACCCATGTGAAGACCACGAAACATGGACACAAATAACTACCTCTCAAATCAAATCAGGATGAGAATGACAGGAGATACTTATCACATATGTATATCACAGAAGACATTACTTTTAATTAGGAAGATGGTGGAAAAATTCATGGAAGTGTTGTCATTAGATCTGCTTAATCAAAAAAAACTTTAGGCTTTCAAGAAGCTAAATCCAGAAAGAACAAGCTAAACAATTTAAAAGTTAAAATAAGGAATGTAAGTCACTATAAAAATCAAGTCATCTAGCATATTTAGATCTAAGAAATATGCCTGGACAACTAGATTGTGCCTTGAAGATTCAGAGGTTTAAAAGTCAAGCTAAAGACTTTAGATGTGGTTTAGTTCTATACTAAGAATTTATTTATTATTCAATAATTTTACCAAGTCTCTAATACTTACCAAGGTTTTCAGGAGAATAAATATGATCAAATTTAAAACTTATCTTTTCAGTGAAGTCTGTTAATGAGCAGTATTTTATATTTTATTGCTTCCCAATTACACACCTATAAAATTTCTTATTACATATTTTGTATTATTCGCCAATACATCTTAAGTTCCATGATGGTTAGGAGTATATATTCAATATGCAGTGTAATAATTTTTTTTGAGTAAATATAGTTTAAAAGACAGCAAGATGGATTGAGAGAAGGAAAACAGCTACCAGGAATTGCTCTGAAAAGCTTTTGCAACAGACCAATGCATATTCAAGAACATGGCTTTGACAGTGAAAATGGAATAGTGAAGAAATGTGTTTAAAATAAATAAATAAAATGATGAATTCCAGGTGATAGCTTAGATGAAGGACAAATAAAAGTCAATAAAGTATTTTGAGACATTTTGTCTGAAAATAATAGAGACACCACTAAACAATATTAAGAAGTAGAATAAGAGATGTTGGATTTAGGGAAGGTTGATGCAATTGTTTTGAAACTATTAATATATCACATGTCCATGGAACCACTAAGGAAATAAATGTGGCAGATAGTCTCAAACTTGTATAATACACTGGGAAGAGGATGGGACTAGGCATGAGGCACTATCTGAGCTGTGGCCTCAGCTATGCCACCAACCAACTGAGACCATGATAGAAATGTTTCACCACTCTGAACTGTCATCCATATAGGTTGGAATGAAACTAACTCATAGATATGTTATCTTCTAGATACAAAAATCTAAAATTCAATCACATACCTGGAGCTCAAGAAAAAAAAAGGCAAAAACATATGTATATATATTATTTGATATGTTTCAGTTCTACTATAAGTCTACATATTAGATTCAAAAAAAGAATAATAAATTCTGAATATTAAATCTCTTCCTTAGCTGTATGTGCAATACAGAGTCTATTTGATCACAGTGACAACCTTCAATCACTTGTGCTTTTTAATCAAAAGGATACATTTTATTCCCCATATTATTTATATCGTTAAACAATTTTTTTGAGCATTTATCATGAGCTATATTTTGTGTTTACCATTTTATATAATTTAATCCTCACAAAATACCATTTCCTTATAATAATAACCCAACAAAATGGTTACTGGTATGATCTCCATTTCACAAATTAAGAATCTATGGCACGAGTAGGTTGAATAATTTTTTCTAATTTTACACTGCTAGTATCCAACCAAGCAGAGATCAAACTCAGATCATCTTGCTCTAAAACATGCTTTTAATACACTGCTGTATTTGCCACCTGTGAGCAATCCCTTCTTCAAACATTCTCCTTTGGTTTCCAGTGTTATTATTATTACTATTATGTGCCACTTCCTAATTGTTGTGTTGAGAGTAAGATTTAAAATAAAAATATTAGACTTTCACTAGTGTAGTGTTGCTTACCAAAAAAGGAAGTTTCACTAATGCTTCCTTTGATTTTTTTTCTTCTTCTTTCCAACCATTTGTATCCTTCTTTCTCATACCCTTGACTTCTGATTTATGTCATATTTTATTCTTTCCATTTTCTTTACCATCTTATTTTACCCTGCCCCAATTAGGTAGATAAGCAACCTCTCAAACATAAACAACAATAACTGGAAGCTGCCATGAAATTCTCTTGATATACTAGCTCTTGCTGTCCTGTGAAATTGGCTTCCACACTCACTATACCTATTGTGTCTTAACTCCTTTTCTGTTTTGGATGAAATGAAGCAAACTGTTCCAAAGAGAGTTTTAATTTGCTAGCTAAATTAATTTAAAAAATCACAAAGAAGTTTGTGAAGTAGAACTTTAAAAAATCTCAGTGATATCTCTTCACTCATAGGAAATTTTACCTGTGACCAACTATAGTTAAGCCAACAAAACCCCAGGCCCTTTTCTCTTGATTCTCATTTGGAATTACTTCAACTTTCACTTTCTGAATTAATTCTTCCTCATAAAGATGGACTCTTTCAAGAGTCATACACCCCTCTTCAGCGAAACCTTCATTGGCTCAAAAGAGGATGATCTGGTCAGGCAGTCAGACATTCCAATCAGAAGCTAACAAATATCATTTCACAAGCACAGACATTCCTCCACCTTCAAACTTTGATCAGCGTAAGCCATGGCTCTGGGCAGGCACTAACAGTGACATATATGGCAGAAAATTTGTCACAAGTCCTTTCCTCTGTACCAGCAGTGCATATAATCTGAAACCTAAGAAATATGGGATACCATCAAAGTACAACAGTCATCTGCTGTCCAATATAAAATACCAGGTGCTTATTATCTTCTCTATTCCACAACTACAGACCTCCTGAGGCCTCACAAGAGAGGCTAACTGTCCTTGATCTAGGTCTCGATGCTATCTCAGAGGTTGTTTTTTATAGCTTCCTCTATCCCAGGAGACCTAAGATCCAGGATAATTGGAATATCCAAGAAGCGTCTCTGTTCTTCATAGCTTTTGGTCCTTTTCACAAGATCAGCGAAGACCCAGTGAATGGATAAATAGGCTTGTGAAAAGACCATAATTCTTAGATAGTCCTGGGGCATCAAACAACAGCACCGTCAGTGGCAGCAACCCACATTGAGACTGCACTGAAAGACACAAACCACAGAAATATGAGATATTGTTGAGATTTCCACTTATCAAATGTATACATTTTTTGTGAGAGTGTAATTGTCGGAGCAGGAGGGTCAATTTTTTTACTGTTGAGGGAACTTGCTCCTGAAAAATGCACAAAATCCACGGGCATGGGGAACAGAGCAATTCACCATTAAATATTTCAAGATCTTTTTTTCTGTGTTAAATCTCAATCAAATACAGGTATGTAAAGGAGTATATAATCCTTGACTCCTGCTCACTATCTAGAAAGGGAAGTAGGTATATGTGGAAAAAACTTTTTTAATATCAACTTTCATTGCCATAACATTTATTATTTAAAAACCATTTTCTGATGTATTATTTCTTTTAAATTCACAAAAATTCTCAGTATTATAATTTTTCATCAGCTAGATGAGGAAATTGAAGTCCAGAAAGATGAGTCACTTTGTTCACCTGCTCATATAGTAAGTAATAAAGCTGAAAATTAAATGCATGTTCCCCATTGCCAAATCTCATGCTCTTCTTAGATAACATTCTGTTATTAATAAATATCTAGAGTGATCAAGTAAAAAAATAAGTGCTTCTCCAATGGAGTCATTAAGTCATTCATTTGAATTTAGAAGGTATTCAAAGTAATTTATTATTTTTATATTGAACTACTATACAAACAGCATAGGACTATAAGGATTATGGTTACACTAGATCGCAAAGATCCAATACTCTTATACATCCACCTCTTCCAAAATCATAAGATTAAAAGAAAGAATACTAATTTGGAAGGAGTGGAATAAATAAGTATAGAAATGAATATATTTAGTTATTTACAAATAATAGATGATAGATAGATAGATAGATAGATATAGATAAATAAATAGAGAAAAGATAGATAAACACCATATGATTTCACTTATATGTGGAATCTAAGGAACAAAAAGAACAAACTAATCAAAAACAGACTCACAAATATAGTGGACAATTTGATGGCAGACAGAGGGGAGGGAGGTTGGGAGACTGGGAGAATGAGGTGAAGGATTAAAGAAGTATAAATTAGTAGTTGATAGTTGGGCATGAAGATGGGGAGCACAGCACAGGGAATGCAGTTAGCATTAATATGATGGCTAAGTGGAGGGCTGGGGCAGGGAGGGAGAAATTGGGGGAATAGTTTATAAATGACACAGATGTCTAACCAATGTACTGTATACTTGAAACAAATTTAAATAAATAAATTTACTGAAAAAAGAAAAAAGACGATGGATGATGATAGGTGATAGATGATAGATAGATAGATAGATAGATAGATAGATAGATAGATAGATAGACAGACAGACAGACACAGAAAGATAGGGATGGGGATAGAGATAGGGATAGCAATAGACAAAAATACAGATATATGTCACTATATAACACCATTCAGGTATAATTGGACAGAGTTTGTCTTTGCCCTGTGCCATAACTCTGACCTTGGTTTTTTATGATGCCCATATGTGGTTTGCACTCAAGAATCCAATCTACTCTAGAAACACAATGGATGACTGATGATGTAATCAACATTACACAATGCTTTTAGGAAACTGAAAAGGCAGAAAGGCATATAATTTATTAATATGAAGAAGTTCATTAAAAGCTATGGAATTACAAGTTGTAATTGTGTCGTTACCTTTCCTTTTTCTCATGGGAGAAGATATAAATTAGCAAGTATATGTGTAATAATATAGAACAAAAAAAGATAGTTTTTGGAGCTGAACAGAAAATAGAGCCTAAATGCTATCAAGAATCTTCACATGCATTGATTTGGACAATAGACAATTACAAGTGTTTTATCCATTATTCTGAATATTCATTGATAAATAACTATATCTCATGTGGGCCCACGAATTTTGTATTACATTTTTTAAACAAAGTTGTTTATACTTACAGGGCCCTACACGAATAAAATATACTTTCCTATGGAGTTTAATATCTAGGAGTGGTTCTAATAGAGACTATCATTATGGAGTTCTTATTAGCCGCTAGTGAGAACCAGGAATTCCCTGGGCAGGTTAATTCTGTATAAGACCAGACACATAGATATAATCTGCTATACACTTAAGAATTTCCTAAACTAAATATAAATATATGGTTATTAAATGTACTTCTTAATTTGCCTTCATGTCTGTACTTTAGACTAAGTATTCCATGTTTCTGCTTAATTTTTTGATATGAGGAATACAGTTATGACAACTGTTTTAATGTCCTTATCTGCTATTTCTAAAATCTATGTCAGTTCTGAGTCAGTTTTTATTGACTGATTTTTCTCTTCATTTAGGGTCATATTTTTTTGCTTCTTTGTATGTATATTTTTTTGATCGAATGCCAGACACAGTGAATTTTATCTTGTCAAGTATAAATATGATTTATACTTACAGCAAATTATTCCTAAAACAGGTATTTATATACTTGCAAATAGTCTTAAATTTGTGCTAATATCACATTTAAATCATCTGGAAACAGTTTGATCCTCAAGGTCTTGTGTTTAAGATTTGTCAGGCATGACCAGACAACAATTAACCTGGGAATAATTACTAATTATTACCTACTGCTGGAACCTTATTTTTCCAAATTATTAACTTAATGTCCTGTGAGCTATGACTTATTCTAATCTGGATGGGAACAGGCATATATCAGGCCATGTGTGAGCATTAGTCATGATTCCTCTTAACTTTTATGATTGTTTCTTTGGCCTTGGTCAGTTTTATTACATGCATGCACTAATCAGTACTCTGATGAATATTTGAGGGAAGCTACAATACTTTGATTGATGAGAAATATATATTTGTTTATTCAGATGACCAAATATATATTTCTCATTTATTTGGTCTTCATCCATGACTACAGGCTCACAGCTTCCAAAATCTTGGATTTCTTCAGTGATAAGAGCAATGGAAGCATTTTCTGTTATAATATTTGATCTCTTCAGCTCTTGAAATCACTTCAGAGCCATAAAGTGAAATGAATGTCTTGTTATTCATAACATACCTCTTTCCACTATAACTGAATTTATGTTAATGAGATGACTTTTGGAAAGTGCCTAAAGATGAGGACTGGTTTCCAGGGAAACCAACTATGAATAAGACGTGGGACTTTGAGTTCTACCTTCTGATTTCCCAGAAGACTAGAGGGCCTAAATCTATGTAATGAAGCCATCTTAAAAACCCATAAATAAGAGGTTCAAAGAGCTTCCAGATTGAAGAACTGTGTGCTACCACATAGAGCCCCAAACTCCATAGAGAGAAGATACTTTTTCTGGGACATTGCCCTATGTATCTCTTTATCTGGCTGTTAATTCATATCTGTTAATATCCTGTGTAATAAATTGATAATCTAATGAGTAAATGGGTTTCCTGAGTTCTGTGAGCCACTCTAGCAAATTAATTGAACCCAAGGAGGGGTTTGTGGAAACTTCTAGTTTATAACCAGTCAGTTAGATGTACAAATAACAACCTGGACTTATAATTGGTACCTAAATTAAACCCTAGAAGGGGGCCATGGGAACCACCAATCTGTAGCCAGTTGGTCAGAAGCACAGGTAAAAATATGGACTTGCAACTAGCACCTCAAGTGGAGGATGGTCATATGAGACTGATCTCTTAATCTGTGAAATCTAATGCTATCTCCAGTTAGAACGTGTTGGAATTGAGTCGAATTATAATAACCCAGCTGGTGCTGGAAAGTTGCTTCTTGGTAGTGTGAGAAACCCCATTACTCTCCATATTATAATTGGTGTCAGAACCTTAGGGGCCTTCTGCAAACTTCCAAGACTCTCTGTGCAGTTCTCTCTTCTCCAGTACTTTGTTCAATGAACTCTAGACTCTTTGGTCTCCTTTAGTTCTCAGCTACTGTTCTTTAACTCAGGAAGTTCATGGGCTCTGTCTGGGTTTCTGCCACCATGGCTTGGAAACTCTCAAAGCAGTGAGCTGAAACAATTTTAGGATTTATTTTGTATGTTTCACTCAAGGATTATAGGCCTCTGCTGCCAGATATTCACTGTATTAAAAACTATTATTTTATACATTTTGTCTAATTATTTTGGTTCCTTTGGACTAAAAGATAAATTCTATCTCTCTTGCTTCATTTTGACCAAAAACAGAAGTCCCCATCATTATTTGTTCTTCACTGATCAAGGATATGTTGAATGATACCATCCTAGACATCCTGATAAAGAAGGAAATAAAGATTAAAATTTTAAAAAGAGAAAAAAGTTACAGCCACAGGAAAGACATAACAAAAATTTAAAAGGAAACGAAGAAATAACTTACAACTCACAGCTTTACAGGAAACAAAGGAGAGAAAATTAAAACTTTTAATGAAGCCACACTAACTCAGTCTAACAAACAATCTTATACCTCTCAAAAAAGTACAACATTATAATGTGAAACAATATGATAATGGGCATGCATAACAATGGCGATGAAAGAAATGATGTCCAACTTTCAGCTTCTCAAAAAGAAAGAAAATTACATTTTAAAATGATTTACTTCTAAAACGATCAAAACAGCATCTGCATACTTAACAGTCACTTAGGAAAAATCACTAAAGGAGAACTTATCACATATTTATGGTGAACAGTAGAGATACAACTGGTTTCATGTTTGAATGTGTGAGAAATTATAAGGACTCTGGAGTATTGAGAAAAACAAGTTTGGTGTGCCCTTGTTTCTGAATAATTTATTTTTGTGACATCTCATGTACAGCACATTGAAAAAACTATCTCAGGGGAATATTTTAATAATCTCCCTCTGGCACCTTCCACTTAAGATTCTCTCTTTGTTGCAATAAGTAACTCTAGTGCCCAGCAGACACCTCTGTGAGAGGTTGCTAACATCTCACAAGAAACCATCAGTTTTCTGTGTGTGCCAAGGAGGCTGAGACTAAAAGAGAACACTTGTGCTGCTGAACCCATTTGTCAAGTCACACTGAGGGCTGGTTTTATGGTGAGATTGCACAACACATAAATATGATTGAATTTATTATCTTTAAAGGAACAGAGAGATGGTACCATCTTTAGGAATTGCTTGACAAAAGTCTTTCAAGATTCACAATAAAAGTCGTAGAAGCTCAGTGTCCTTAGAAAGGAAACAAAAAAGAAAGTTGGGAGAAGGTGAGAGTACAGAAATCTAACTGTGGAACCAAGAAGAGTATTATGGAGTTCAAGCTTAACTGATGGGAATTCACAGCACATATGTGAGAGACCAATGTTTTGTTTTGGCCTCTGGGGTAAGATTGGAAAAATTATATGTCTTAAAAGGAGTTTTTTGAAGGTTGAAATGGGACATATTTAATTGGAATAGTTAAATTTCTTTTGGAGCTTCAGGAATAGCCTGTAAAATATCTTTCTGGCTGGGATGGGTAATCCAACAAAGATAAATAAAAATCCAGCACAAGAATAACTAGAAATTGAGCAGGTTGATAAACACAAGAATTTATATTCTCTATCTGATTGTAAATCTTTCTGGCTCCCCTTTCAAATTTAGTGGAATCTACTTTTTAGTTCTAAATGAGCCTCATTGGAGAGAATGACCCCCAAATCTTTTTGTACATTAGAATTTAAAAGAGAGCTTGGATAACTGGTAAGCTTTAAGTATTTGCTAGGGTTAGCAATTATATGCTACAGTGGGAATCTCTAAACAAGTAATTTATTTGTTTAAGCAAAAATTATTATGTGCCTTCAATGACCAAACAGTGTTAGACTTTCTTTACTGTGAGATATATGAGGGTGCAATTCCAATCTTAAAGGCACTTTAAGTCAAAATGTGTAAGGGAAAATCATTCAGCTAATAGTTGAAAGATAATATGAAATCATACGTAGTAAATGAAAAATATAAGAAAAAAGCAGTCCATTTTGTAGGGATTTAATGGCTAGAAGAATTCTTGTAATATAAAATCGTTGTGGGAAAATTTTATAGAATGTTGCATATAGACTGGTTCTTAATCAAAGAATTTAATCGTCATCAGTTGAGATAAAGCATAATCACATTTGAGATCACATCAGAAGATGTACAAATATGATGTGGAAATGATTAGATCATATATGATGTAATTAAGCAACCAAACTGCCTACAGTAAAGAGTGACTAGAAAAAATTTGTTAGTTGAAACAAAAGACATTCTCATTGAAAAAAGCTAGGCATAGGGACAAAAAGTTTTAAAAAATTGTAGGCAACATTACAAACTAAGTATATACTTGAGTTTAACATCGATGGTTGCAGTAGTGTTGATAATGGCATTGATACTTGTGGTGGAGATACTAATTTGGTTAGTGCCAAAAACAGAAGAGAAAGATGAGTATAAAGTAGAGGATAGTGAATTCCAAGAAATTCTGTAAGATAGTTGAAACAAAAGGAAGAAAGCTGGTTATATGTATATATGTATATATGTGTATATATGTATATATACACAAGAATATGTAAATGGACAATTGAACAAGCATGGGTTTATGTATCAATGTATATATGTATATATACACATATATACATATATACATATAACCATATGTATATATGTGAACCTGTAGTGCACATATTTGTGTATATTTAAATAAAGTACATGGTGAATTGTGGTAGGTCAGAAATTAGTGGGGTAGGATGCAATGTGCTGAGTGAATGTGAGTATGGGTAGTGTCTGGTATGTTTGGATATCCTTGTCCATTATAACCCTTGACTTTCTTTTTTGTTGTTTTCTTCAACATGAGTGACTCTGATACTCTACACATAGAGCTAAAAAAAAATTATACAAAGTTTAGTATTCGAAGTCCTTAAGAAGTTGATCTCCTTATTACAGCCCTCCTTCAGAGGAGCTAACTCAGTACCTCACCTAAAGGACATACTTTGGAAAACGCTCTTTGCTAAGTATACTATGAAAAATGTAGGAGAATGTAGAAGACAATCACTGACAAGAATATGTAAATGGACAATTGAACAAGCATGGGTTTATGTATCAATTGATGAGAATATATACATTGTGATACATCTGAGATCTACTCTTCAAAGACATATTTACATCCATAAAAAGATAATTTTGTTTGTTTATATTTACATGGTCTTTATTTAAATTAGTTTCAAGTATATGATACATTGGTTAGGCATCTGTAAATTTCATAAAAGGATTGTCCCGATTGCTCCTTCCCTCCCCTGGCCCTCCACCTAGCCAACATATTAATGCTAACTGCATTCTCTATGCTGTGCTCCTCATCGCCATGACCAATATATTTTTATGGTCTTAAAAATACATAATACTTCTAATTTTGGCTGAGGACTATATATATATTCTCTCTTATTTCAATCTTTCCTGTCTCTAGCTTTTTTCCTGAGAAGAAATCCTTCATTAACTTCTGGTGTTTTTATTTTTTACCATATTTTTAAATAATATGATTTTATGAAAGTTGTTGTGTTCTGATTTCATGCACCTCTAGATATACTATCCAGGTCAGCTATACTATCTCTTTTTCTTCCTATCCTCCATATACAAATGCAAAATACCCCATAGGTATAAATGTAGTTACATCATTATATTGTTTCTGCTTGCAAAATACTTAAACCTGTATTCAACTAATCATATATAATCTCTCATTAGTTGAAACAAAAGACTACCCTTGTTTGTAGGATAAAGACATAAGTTCTAACACTTTTTTCTCCAACTATAGCAGTTTTTATATATTCACTGAAAAGTGGTATTCATTATTTCATAATGTAAATTTATGTTATATTTCCAATTGTATCAATAAATTGTTTAAATTTGATACTATTCAAGCACCAGCCAAAAAGTAATGACAATATCCACTTTGATTTTATTTTTTTTTTGTATTTTGAAAATTTAACATATCATGGATCTTGAGATAATCATGCTAAGAAAAATGTCATATTGAAAAAGTTGAAAACATATGATTTCACTCACATGTGGGATATAAAACTAAAAGCAACAAACAAATAAGACAAACAAATAAAAACTCAAAGATATAGAAAATAGTTTAGTGTTACCAGATGGAAAGGGAGGAAGAGGGAGTTAGGTAAGATAAAGAGGATCAAACACGTGATGACAGAAAGAGATTTGATTTGGGGCGGTGACCACACAGTACAATATACAGATAATATACTTGAATTATACACTTGAAGTCCATATAATTTTATTAACCAATGCCACTCCAATGAATTTAATAATTTTTTTTCAGAATTTAAAAAGAATATAACAAACAACCTAGAAATTAATTGTAATAATACATTGTATTGTATAATTTTTAATGACTTCGGGTTTACGTAGGTTATTGAAATATCCTATGTTTTATTTCTGCAGGTATAAATAAAAGGAAAAATGTTCACATTTCCAGATGCCTGAATATTTATAGGTATGAAGTTGATGTAGAGAAAACGTAGGAATATTTTTCAGAGTTTCAGCTATGATAATTAAAAATAAAAGAAGATGCAAACATAATTAAATAAATTATGAAACAGAAAGATTTCTGAGAATGAAATTTTTCTTTGTGTTGGGATAAAAAGCAAAAGTATGTCCTTAATTTTCATTGTCACTTGATCAATAGTTAGCATGTTCTAGGACAAAGGAACTCTAGTAGTTCTAAAATTTTAATAGCGGTTGTTTATTGACCTAACATCAGGTGGTTATTTAGATAATTTGGAAACATTCTTAGGATCAATTGCTTGATGTAAAGGTGCCTAGGATTAGTACTGTCTGGAGGAGTTACATGTGTTATGTCCTCCTTTCTTAAAATCTATGTTTTTCTTTCAATAGGAACATTTAGAAGCTGATCTGGGCTGGATCTCAAGAAATTTATCTTTATGGAGTTTATAAACAGTAGCTGGTTCCAGCCATCCACTCTTCTTCTAACAGGCATTCCTGGACTGGAGGCTGTAGAAATATGGATCTCTATCCCACTGTGTGTCATGTATACTATTGCCATTCTAGGGAACTGCACCATCCTCTTTGTTATCAAAACCATCTCCAGTCTTCATGAGCCTCAGTACATCTTCCTGTCTATGCTGGCAGCCACAGATGTGGGTCTGTCTTTATCAACTCTACCTACAGTACTCAATGTCTTCCTCCTGAATAACAGAGAGATTGAGTTTCACTCTTGCCTAACACAGATGTTCTTCATCCATACCTTCTCCTCCATAGAGTCAGCCATCCTGCTGGCCATGGCCTTTGATCGATTTGTAGCTATTCGCAACCCACTGCACTACACTGTGATCTTAACTCCTTCTCGGATTATAGGGATAGGGTTTGCAGTCATGATTAGGGGTGTGGTGTTGATGGCACCCTTGCCAATTCTGCTCAAGCGATTGCCCTTCTGCAAGAATGTTATTCTATCTCATTGTTACTGCTACCACCCTGATGTTATGAAGCTGGCCTGTGGCCCTATCAGAGTTAACATCATCTATGGATTGTCCCTTGTCCTCTGCTCTTTTGGAGTTGACTCTATGTTCATTGTCATTTCATACATCCTGATTTTTAAAACAGTCCTGGGTATTGCCTCAGAAGATGGTCAGCTCAAAGCACTTAATACTTGTGTTTCCCACATTTTCACTGTCTGCATCTTTTATGTGCCACTCATTGTGCTGGCTTTAATTCATAGGTTTGGTACATTCACATCTCCTCTTCTCCATGTTACCATGGCCAATCTCTTCCTTTTCTTGACTCCTGTTCTTAACCCCTTGGTTTATAGCTTAAAAACTAAACAGATAAGGTCTGCAATCCACAAAATATTCAAGGGTAGGCAAACCTGGCTCAAGTAATCAAGTATGGCCTGAGCGAAAAAGATGCCTTAATTTTCTCTTCGCCTTTTACCTGTCTGCTTCCCTCTGGGAACTGTGTCATTTCATGGCATTATTTTATGAGAGTTAAGGTATTTTTTTTCTTGTCTGCCAAGAAAATGGTGATATTTTGGTTATCATCTTGATCCAATTCATCATCCGAAGAATTGCATGAGACATCTTACTGAAATAATTTTTATGTCTCTCCTCTATTTAGATGTTTAAATAGTTAAGTGTTTTACAATTAATTGTATGACAAAGGCCAAGTTATTAACATGTTTTATAAAGCTTTACATTTTCTTATGCTTTCCCCTTCCTTCAGCTTCAGCTCCAACTACACAGTACCACTTCTCAAACTAGATAATTCAACATATTTTTATACATGTATACGAGCCTTCACATGACTAAGGCTTTTACCAATTGCTTGGCTTCAAATGCAACATCAATCTTAAACAAAACTTCTTTTATTATTAATGTTTTCAACATTTTAGTAGAATTGGCATTTCCTTTTTCCTTCAATATATTCCATAAAATTTTTATTATAATACAACACAATTTTACTTATATCTTCAAGTTTATCTTTCTCAATTAATGAAAGATTGTTGTGGGGAGTCACTGTGCAGTTTTATCCTAAATCTATGGTTTATACCTTATTTGGTGACACAGTAAATTCTAATTCTTTTCTATAATAAATGAATTAATGTATATTGGCATAGATAATTGACTTGACAATCACAATTCTTATTACTTGCTAACATAATTATTATTTAATAACCCTTCTTTTCTAAATAATTAGGGATTATATCTGTTGTCTTTACTATTACATCTTCAGTTCTTTATGGACTATCTGTAATATTCATACAATAAATACATTTTAAGTATAAATGAATAAGTTAATAAATATGTCAACTAAGAGTTTGGTAATACATTGTACTTGTAAAAGTGTAATTATTTCACATTAAAATATAACTATAAAATAGGTGAGGGATATCTTTAAAATATTTGATTCTAGAAAGGAAGAAAAAATTGAATTATTGATGTCTACCTTAAGCTTTGAACTTTAATTACATTACCTAAACTAACTTTTCTTAAACCAAAAGAGGTGAGTTTTAGTAGTTCCATGTTAAAGAAAAAGAGACAGTTAAAAAATACGAGGTGAATTGTTAATATCTCCCCAATCAAAAATGGTTAGATTCAGGATTAAAAACTACCACATTTTATATATATGAATACAAAAATTCTGATAGATCTAACTTTTTTTGGCTTATATAAAATTTAAAGATATGAACATATAGGTGTCATTTAACCATGTTTATTTAATTAAATATTACATTAGACACACTATGAATTCCCTGATTCCAGCAAATATTTGTCCTATTAAAAGATATATTATTCTGTTTTAAAGAATTACTTGGAATATTCAAATTGTAATGATGTAGGGTTGAGGCAGTTAACAATCATCTTTCGGAAAGCAAAAATAAAATCAAGATTAGTCAACACAAGAGAAAAAAATTATCTTTGTCTTATGAATTTGTATTTATCTATTCAAAGAATCATTCACTAACATAAGTGAAATATTGATAATTAAAGGAGACCTAAAGGTTTCTTTTAGTGTTCATTAGATGCTAGAAATCAAAAGTCGTTCATGTTATGAAAGTTGATCATTCTATTGAAAGATAGTCTATCATTCAATAGATGAATGGAAAAACAAATTGTAGTACATATACACAATGGAATATTATTCAGCCATAAAAATGAAGTGCTGATTCATGCTACAACATGGGCAAGCCTCAGAAACATTATGCTAAGTGAAAGAAACTAGATACAAAATGTCACATATTCTATGATTTTATTTATATGTCATATTCAGAACTGGTAAATGCATAGAAACATAAAATAGATTGGTGGTCGTATCAGATTTTATTGTAGAGGGATGAATACATCCTGCAACTAGATAGAAGTAGTGATTATAAACACTGTGAATGTACAGAATGCCATTAAAGTGTACACTTACTTTTAAATGGTTAATTCTATGTGTGTGAATTTCACATTAATCAAAAGGAAAAAAAGAAAAAAAGGAATGTTCCCTAGACCAAATCAGATTGACATGTTAATGGTCAATAAGAGTCAAGATAAAAGTGTTCATATTCAAAGAATGGGAAAAAATAATTCTAGAAATGAAATGATAATGTGGAATTTGGCTCTCTTGAACACACTAGATAAGAAGATAATTCTAGAAGGCAGAGATTTCTCAATGGTCGTCATGTGTCATCACATAGCTCACTCTTCTTTCTATTAAGGTATAAGGCCAGCTTAGCAACTGTCAATTAATTATCAATAAATAATTATATTATTAAATTAATTATTATGAAATACTAACTGACAAATTATTTACCAATAATTTACTTTTTTTTATCATGAGACAAAAAACAAGTCACACTCAGGTTTCCTTTCTCTCATAAATTCTTGAGTTGTTTTATGTGCCAAAGTTCAGAATTTCTCTCTTTCTATTCATGCAGTGTTATTTCTCTGACCCATTGCACAGATAGCATATGTACCTGAAAATAGCTAGGGTGATATGTCAGCCTTTGGTACAAATGGATTAATTTGTCCTATTGTCTAATGAAACTTATACCAGTGTTAGAGAGGTACATAGCAATACCTGGAAAAGTGAGGTTCCAGGTGCCTCTGTAACAGCACAACAATTCTACATTTCCTTAGCACAGCTAGGCCAGATCTTCTCTAATTGATGGCCAAGCAATATACTTTGGGAATACATTTGGGAATACAAATTGGAATTCACTTCTTTATTTCTCCAGAGAATACAGAGATCAATCTCATGGTTTGAAGAGGGAGTACGAATTTCCCAGTGGGTGCTCAGGTACATACTCTAAGTATAAACTCAGAGGACACAAGAGACCTACTATGGAGAGAGAGAATGGACACGTGAAAAGAAACAGCTATGTATTCCAACCTTCCTGGAAATATAAGAGTCCCTTCCAGTTTTAAATATTACCAGGAAATGTATTTCTAAAGCTTTTTGCACCTTCAAGTTATGTTTGTGGTTTTCATACCTAGAATTCACACCACTTAACCTACAAGACATATTTCAATCCAAATAGTCCTACAAATATTTTCTATATGAGCATCTCCCATATGTAGCTATAGGACTCAAATATGATTAAAAATAAGATATTTATATTGTTATACAGACATTCTGTATCTTTGGGGGAATTTAAAGCATTGTAGAAGGACATATTCCAAATAAAAGACAAGAGGTTTTATTTTCTTATTTTTTATTCAAATCTGTTTATATTTTATGATTGTTTCTCTGAAATCATTCCAAGCTAACCTTCATTTAACATAAAAATTCAGTGACAGATTAAAGCATAAATATAACAAAGTGTATTTACCTAAAATTGGCCATCTATGTAATGTATACTTGATTTCCTCTGGTATATTAAATTGGATTTCACATCTAGTCGAAGATAAGATGTACTGATTAAACTAAAATCTGGACTCTGCATCTCTTGTATGTATTCAGGGAACATAGTAACCCAGGCTTTCTGTGCCTTAATGTCTCTATCAGTGAAAACAAGTTCATAATGGTATCTATGTTTTAAGGATGTTGAAAGGAGAAATGTAGTAATTTATGTAATGTGCTTACCACAATGTCTAGCATATAGCAAATGCTCAATAAATATTAACCATTATACTACAAACCAAAATATTGTAGAGTACCAGGGCAAAGCCAGGATTTAAAGATAAATACAAAAGAATAAAGTTTTCTGTCACTCAGATGGTGATATCAAAAGTAGGCAGAGAATAATATAGCTGTTCTTCAGTTCAAAGACATATTGAGAGTTCCCTTTTAAAATATTTTTCCATAATATGTGTGTATTTGCAAATGTGCAAAAGAATTCAGGCTAGGTTTACCCATTTTATAATTGTGAATATCAGATATATTTGTCAGTTCAGTATTGCCACTGCAGATCAGGAACAGACATCAAATTTTTATGTATACTAATGATGCCTCTAAATTAACACTCACAGCGTAGAGCCAAACATTATTACTCTACCCATTTTCAATCAAGTTATGTGAACATGAACTCATGAATCATTAATTTATTGATTTAATACTCATGTATAACATTTTTCATTTTTTCACCTTTTGTCCTTTGTTCCTTACAGTTTTCCTAATGCCTTAACTTAACATGGGCAATCAAGAACCAGGTGACATCTTCATTTCTCTATAAAATCAGCCCCTTGTTGATCTTTTATAGCCCAGAGTTAGACTCAGTTTAGCAATGGGGGCAATGTGATTTCCATTAACCTCATACACCAAAAACACTGAGCTTGAGTTGGATATCTATTGCCATTTCTCCTTATCACTACCAAACAATCATCATCCATGATTAGAGTTATGATGATTTATTTAAGCATTCTATATTTTTTCCCTCCTTTGTTAGATTACATACTTCTTGAGGCAAAGACTTGAGTATTTTTATTTTTGAATTCATGATGCCTACCATACTTTTTGACACAAAGTAGCTCCTAACTGGATTTTAATCAATTATTCCTTCTGATATAGAGAAGATATTATTCTCCAGCAATGAAACGTTGCACCCAAAATCGCTTGTGCAGGGCAGCCTGGATCTGCCGGGATTTCAGACTGTAGACCAGAGGGTTGAGCAGTGGGGTCATGAAGAGGTAGGCATTACTCATGGTGGTATATAGAATTGGGGAAGTATCCTGGGTATAACGATGCAGTACTGCCAAGCTGATGAGGGGCAAGTAGAACACAAGTACTGTGCATAAGTGGCAGGCACAGGTATGTAGTGATCTCCAGTTTCTGTCTTGAGTTTCCAGTTTCATAATAGTGCCCAAGATCTTCATGTATGAAGCTAAGATGAAGACAGCATCCAATGAAAATGTGAAGAGTACAAAAATCAATCCATAAATACTACTGAAAGTGACATCACCACAGACCAGGTTCAATATATCTGGGTAGTAGCAGTAAGAGTGTGAGAGGATATTGGCCCTACAGAAAGAAGAGTTCCTGAGGAAAAAAGGTAGAGGAGCCAGCAAAGTAGCACCTCGTATAAGGATAGCTCCACTAAGGCAGGCAACGGTATAGCGGTTCAGAATCCTGGTATAGCTTAGTGGAACACAGATAGCTACCAAGCGGTCAAATGCCATGGCCACCAGGACTCCTGATTCTACTGAGGATAGGGTGTGGATGAAGAACATTTGGGCTAGGCAGGCTTTCAGGCCAATGAGGCGGACATCAAACCAGAAGATACCCAAGACAGTAGGCATTGTAGACAATGAAAGGCCTAAGTCAGTAAGGGCAAGCATGGCCAGAAAATAGAACTGAGGTTCATGAAGATTCTGTTCTGCTCTAACTAGGAAAAGCAGAAGAGCATTACCCACAAGGGCTACAAGATACAGGAAACATAAGGGGATGGATATCCATATATGTACAGCCTCCAGGCCAGGAATACCAATGAAAGAAAAGGTGGGCCAGTTCGAGGCCGTGTTATTAAAAGCCAGCATGTAGGTCGTACTGTAGTCCAGGATGCTTGCAGATCTACAAAAGAGAAATCATGTGTCAGGAAAGGTGAAAACCAAATTTTAAGCAAACAGTTTGTTAATACACAGAATTATAAAATTAAGATATGAAGAACTAAAAATTTATATTTGTAAATTCATTATTATTTCTTTTGGTATATGAATGGCAACCAACCACATGAAAAGATGCTCAACATCATTATTTATTAGGTAAATATAAATGAGAAATACAATAAGATACCACTTGATTGGCTAGAATTAAAAAGATTGAAAATCCCATGCATTGGTGAGGATGTGGAACAACTGTAATTCTCATATAATATGGATGTAAATGGTATGGCTTTTTAAATAAAAACAGTTTGACATTTTTTCATAAAGTCACACATGCCCTTATTGTAGAGTCACCATTACCCAGAAATCTCACTCCTACGAATTTGCCCAAGACAAATAAAAACACATGTCCATACAGAGACTTGTATGTACCTAGTTAGTCACAGTAGTTTTATTTGTGATAGCAAACAACTGGAAAGAAACCAAATAAACATTCACTACTGAATGCATGAATAAACTGTGGTAGATCCATGTAATTTAAGTTAAAAAGGAAGACTGCTGATAGATGCAACAGGACAAATGGATCAGTCATGCTAGGTAAAAGAAGGCAAATACAAAAGAGCAATTTTTTTTACATAAAATTCTAGAAAAGATGAAATCATAGTGATAGTTGATCAATTTTCAGAGGTGAATGGGGAGTGTGAAAAGATTGTCTGCATACAGGCAAGAAGTAGTTTCTTAAGAAATGAAAACGTTTCATACCATGGCCAATGTACTGACTACATGACTTCATACATTTTTTTAAAAAACTCATCAACTTTTACTGTTAAAATTGGTAAATTTTAATGTATATAAGTTATACCTCAATACAACTGACCAAAAAACATTTTGTCCAAGAAATGGCTTTTTAATTATTCTAAATCTGTAATTCATCAAAATGTGTCTCTTCAGTACATCTTCCCTAAATCCTCTTTCAACTCATTCAAAAAGAAAATGTCACTGTGGTTTGTAAAATAACTTGCCTCCCATGACCAAAAATCATTTTATCTGGGATGAGTCCCAGGCTATCTTATTTTACATATTCATCTATTTGACTTTGATCTAAATGGTCCACATACCATGCTGAAAAAATTTCAGAAAGTTCTATGTGCTCTCCAACATTTTTGTCAAAATTGTCTTTTCGTTTTCCCCCTTATTTCAAAGAACTCTAATTTCCTACATGTATCTTTTTCCTTAGAAATTTAAAGCTCTCTTTGAATAAAAAGCATACTTTCTGTATTTCTCATTGGTTTACTTCTTTGCTCCTTCTTTTCTGATTCTTATACAATTTTTGGACAAATTGAAGCCTCAAGGCTTCAGTTAATTCCCAAATTCCATACTTGATCAGATACTCATCATAAATATATATTCAACTGACCTATAGACATCTCTACAAAGATGTTTCACAGGGAATTCAACTATATACCCTAAACATAAGAGTTAAATTAACCCTTCCCAATCCTTATAACTTTTGCTTGTGTTTTCATTAGAAATATTACTGATAAAGCAGATGTATATTTAATGTCTGTTAATTTTTCCATTGATAGTGCAGTTATGAAGAGCAAAGGGTCAAGAACCAGAATGCCTGGATTCGAATTTGGCCCTCTTCTTACTAGTTAAATAATGTTAGTAGTTAAGAATGTTAGTATCTAATTTCCCTAGGGTTCTAATAAAAAATATTAAGAATAATGCCTCACTACATAAAATAGTGTTTAACTAGAGGCTATTCTTATTAAATCTCAACATTGTTCTTTATCTTAATCACTGTTTCTTTAAAACAGGCTCTAACAATTTCTTTTCCAAAAGCTCTACCTCAAGTATTTCTCCATAAATTCATTGTTCATATGTTTTTCATATTGACTTTATAAAATTTCAATATCACTGTATTACATTCTTTTAAATATTTCTCCATAAGCTATAAATAAACTTAACTTCCTTTGCTTATTATAACACACAAGACTTTTATGACCTGGACACTGCATATTTCTCTAAGTTCATCACTAATACTAAATGACTTCCCTCTGCCCTACATTTTGTTACAGTAATCTTGAAGATACCTGGACCTTTATCCTTGTTTATTATCATTTTATGTCTTTATACCTTTGCTCAAGCCAAGCCCTCTGACTCAATCATTTGACCTTTCCTCTTCTTACATACCTAATGAATTTCTCTTCAGTCTTAAAAATCAATCTCAGATTTTATCTCTTCTAGAAAATATTCCCTAATCCTTTCAAATAGAATTAAACAAACTACTTTCTTTGGTACTTTTAGTGCTTCTATAATTGCACCCATAAAGTTTTTAATTGTCTTAACTAGTCTGCAAGTGCTTGCAATCACAACAAGCCTTTTTGTCTCTCTAAACGAGATTTTTTTTCCTGGAAAATGCTATGCATTATAAAAAATCACTTTTGTATAAATGAATAATTGACCTGATTGAGGTAAGGTGCTTGATCTCACTAAATCTCAATTTTGTTTTTATTAAATTTGTAATAATGACACTGTATTAAATGTTACTGTGAGGATTAAGTGTATGACAGCAAAAGCACATAGCACACTGCTTAAAAGTATTTAATAAGCATTTGTTTCCGAGCTTTCTTATTATTCAATTGAATACAAATGTATGCATAAGTAAATGGTAGATGTTAAAAAATACAATCCCTGGCATAAAAAAGGGGTCAAATATGTGGTGACAGTAAGAAATATAACTATGGGCAGAGAACACAGAATACAATATATATATGACTTATTAAATCTCACCATTGTTCTTTATCTTAATCATTGTTGAATTGAACTGTATGCTTGAAAATTATAGGGTTTTGTTAACCAATGTCACTATAATAAAAACAAACAAACAAACAAACAAGTAAATAAAATCCCATATTTAACTTCACTAGAAAACACATTGTTCATTAAAAAAATTGTAATATTTCTGTAAAATAATCTCATTATTTGTATAGTCTAAAATATCATATTAAAACTATATATGAATTTATTAAAAATCATATTATATGAAGAAGCTATATATATGAATGAGATTATATATAATGTCAGTCTATCTACTTACATATGTCTATCAAATCTCTTACATGTATTATTTATATTTTTGAAAGAATTGTAAAAAAAAGGTAAGGTTGCAGTTGACCAAGTCAATATTCCAGGTCAATAGCAGCAGATTAAATATGTGTTGGATAAATAGAACAGATAGCAGAAACAGAGGTAGCAAGAGTGCAGAACAAACGGGGATACAGAGGGAAAGAAAAAGGGAAAAAAGGAATAGAGGGAGGAAAGGAGGGTGAGGAAGAAGGAAGGAAAGAAGAAAATTTTAGGAAAAATTAATTAAAGAACATCTTTATTTACCAGTGGTGAAGTCAGTACATAATTTCTTGATCCTCATACTTGAATTTCTATAAGCAGACAAACTGAATAATTAATATAAATATTATATACAAATAATATATATTTAAATAATATATAAATAGTGAGCGGATTACAAATGTGTGTATATGCGTGTGTCTATTTTACCCCTCAAAGTCCAACCAGAAATCATGTTCTTAAATAAAATTTTAAAATGTCACTTTCACATTGATACACTAAAAGCCCTATTTTATACATGTATAAATGATAAATGTCCCTGATAGAGCTACATTAAAAACACATAACATACCTTGTTATAAAAATATCCTTCACTTACACATAAGCACGTACATAAACACACTCATTCACATATATGTATCTGTTATGCATTTATCTTAATTATCACATAAAAAAATTTTGTTTCACCATAACTTTTGGTTTAAACAATGAATTGAATAAAATTCCTTTGATTTCAACTAACTAGCTCTGCCTTTTAAATCTATCATCCACCTATCTATCCATTATCTATCTATCTATCTATCTATCTATCTATCTATCTATCTATCATCTATCTATCATCTATCTATTTATTTTGGTCAAGGAAAGACCTAGCTCTATCAGCTGCTGGAGAAAAAGTTTTATTTCTCCTTTGATGTTTGTTATGTTATGTTATGTTATGTTATGTTATGTTATGTTATGTTATGCCATCATGTATCAATTATGCATGTTTTAATAAGTACCTTGTTTGTGACAGGTATGATTTTGAACACTGGAGATTTAGACATGCCTGAGAAATGAGCATTATGCAAGAAACTTAATTATTACATTTTAAAAATTGGCTTTGTTATTTCACACTTATATAATCCAGAGAGTCATTTAATCTTTCTGAGAACTAACATTCCTTGTCAAATGTGAGTAATTATGTCTATTAATGGTATTTAGAAGAATTAAACAGAAAACAGAAAAAAAGCTTATAATGCTGACAAATGAAAACCACAACTTTAAAAAGTTACTCAAAGTAATGCATTGAGATCAGATTCAAAGATACACACCAAATTTATATCTCTATCTAGATTACTTCATACATTTTAATTTTGGAATATTGAGGAACAACATCTGCAAAATCCCAGTAACTTTAAAGAGAACTTAGATCAGGAATATTATGGTATCTAGAATTATTAATATGGGGTTGAAGTTGCATTATCATCAAGTCTCAAAATACTAATAGAACAGTTCTTTATCAAGGTAAATTTTATATTTTTTACCTGACCATTTAAGTTTGGTTTTGAATGGTCAGTTTTCCAAAATACAAATCTTCATTTGAATATCTTAGAATCTAAAGATGACAAATAACTCAGCATTTAGGCTGGGAAAAACTCTTTTGCTTAATGAGAAAAGGGCGGGGAAGAACCTCAAAAATTTGCAAAAGCATTTGATATTCTCCTTGGTTTAGCACATGAAAATAGAACATGCTTATTTAGTCAAAACAAGTCATGTTTGCAAATTATATTCATGAGAAGTGGGTTTCAGGACTCAGAGGAAAACTGTCAAAACAAGAACACTGGCCATGAAATTTGGGGCCCTAAAAATATAGCCATGTAAACACAATACACATATATAGCATTAACAAATATTCCTTAAATTCATCATGATTATGATAAATATTACTTAGAAAAAAAAGAATAAAATTAAACCAATCATTTAACTTTAAATTGTGTTACTTATCAAACACAGGGCTTTCTAAACAATTTAATTTCTAAATCTCACATATTGGCATTCTCTTTACCCTGAAAAGCTGGTTGTTATTATACCAATTTAGGTAAATGAGCATTCTGTTTTACAATGGTAGTTACTATTACTTATGTCTGAAATACTTCACTCACTGTACGATGAGGGCTTTCTCACTTTCAGTTGTGTCTGTCAGCAGGCTTATTTTTCCCTGTAAAACACAAGACTCCACAACTCAGTGTGGAGAAATCAAGTCTTCAAGGGCTTGGCAGTTTAACGGTGTTTTACAAACCAATAAGAGAGTCTCCCAGGTGCCGGCAAAGCCCTGCTGAGATTTATTTTCACCCCCAGGGATCTGAGAAAAGAGGGAGAAAATCTTAGATATTATACACCTTAAAGTATCCTTTTGTACAGGAGAAACCAAAAGCTTTCATTTTATTGAAAACCAGTGAGTCTGAGTTATTTCTTTCTTTTTTTTTTTTGGTATGAAAGGCAAGTTGGCGTGAATGTTTACAAATTGAAACTATGTTTAGATGAGACTGACTGTTTAGGAAATGTTAAGTTTTTTAGCAAATAAAATAACCACTTAAAAGTATTTAAAGCAAATATTTAAACATATTTGTCAAAACTTAAATATACAAAATTATTTCTTCAATTTTGAGGTAAAGACAGCAGTTCTTTCCCCCAAAGTTAAAAAAACAAAATTGTGTCTAAATTTTTTTTCTGAATAGAAAATAAATAAAATATTTTAAATTGATTTAGTAGATGACATCAGACTCTATCTTTCTATACCTTGTGCTTTTCTCTCAAAATTTCTCAAAGGCATACTTTCACAACAACCCCTCTGAGTTTTAAAAAAGACACTTAATATTGTGTAATAGGAATGTAATATAATGTATTAACAGTTTCCCTGTTTTTAAAAAATTGTTTATATTTCATAAATATGAATAATCATGTAATCTTATTACTTATCATTTTGTACACTTGTGTGTATATTTCTATAGAATAGATGCTCAGGTTAAATTGCAGGCCAAAATATATCTATTTTACATATTTAATTCCTGTCAAATATGTAAAATAAATTTACATCCACAGAGGTATAAAAATTTGTCTGCTTTTCCTTCACACTTGCCAATTTCTTAAATTTTCTAACATGCTAGACAAAAAAAGTACATTGTTGTTTCTTTAACATATACTGTTATATTGATTATTAGTGAAAGTAAGAATCTTTTTTATGTATTGTTGGGCATTTGTATAAGTTCTTTTACAAGTTGTCTAACCAGGCATTCCAAAACATTTAAATGGGTATTTTAGATTCAGTCTTTACTCAGGTCTACTTTTTTTTTTTTTTCCACATTTACTTTTGTATTGTAAAAGAAAGGCAAGCCGATTATATTTTAGAAAATATGAGTCCATGTGACACCTGATTGAGGATCATATTAAATTCAAACTTCTAAACCAGGATCTCATTTACTGTAGCCCTCAAAACCATTGTATATCTTTATATTCTTGTCCTTTTTTTGCCTCCGCTCTAACAAAATATTTGCATCTAAAGTTATTCTGGAGACTACTAAATGATATAATTCATAGCTATTTATCTTTTTTTTTTTTTTTTTTTAGAATAGCTCACTGAGGCATAACTTAAATCTCACCATTTTTAGGTGCACATTTCTGAGTTTTAACAAATATGTACACCTTCATGTAAACATCACTAAGATCCAAATGCACATATTTTAATCCCTTCAAAAATGGCCCTGTGCTGCTTTTAGAATGCCTCTTCTCTGCTCGCTCTAGGCCCTGGAAATTACACTTTGATTTCTGTTTCTATAGTTTTAGTTTTTCCAGAATGTTATGAAAATGGAATCATACAGATGTATATAGCTATTGTGTTTTGATTCCTTCACTTATCATTAATGCTCTATAGATTCATCTATGTTGTTGCAAATATAGGAAATACATTAATTCTTACTATCAAATAGCATTACAGCATGTGAGTCCACCATGATTTTTTTACCCATTTACCACTTGATGTATATATCTGTTGTTTTTAATTTGTGGCAATTATAAATACAGGTTGAACATTCAGATAACAGGTGTATCTGTGGCCAAGATTTCATTTAGTTGGTTAAATACCTATGAGTGGGAATTTTTTATCTAACATATTATTTTGCATTCCCATAACCAATATATATAAGTGTGAGAGTTTCTCCAAGTTATTGTGAGATATTATTTTTAGACACTTGAAAAATTGTGTGGGGACAAAAAGGTATCAGTTTTAATTTGCATCTCCTTAATGACTAATAATAGCTAATATTTTTTCATATTATATTTCTTCTCAGTACTTTAATTTGGTAAAATATTTAAATATTTGTGCTTTTAACAGTATTGTTTATTTTCTAATTATTGAGTTGTGAGATTTTATTATGTATTCTGAATACGTCTTTTTGGAGATATGTCTTGTGCAAACACTTTTGTCTAGGCCTGTGAATTGTCATTTCATTTTCTTAACTGTACCATTAAAAAAGTATTTTTAATTTGGTAGAAGTAAAATTTATGATTTCCTTTTACTTTTAAGTTGGTGTTTTGACTAATGAAAGTAATGATCATTTCTTCTTATTTTCTTCTAGAAATTTTATAGTCTTAGATTTCATATTCATGTCTATAATCTATTTAAATTAATTTTTATATTCTCCATTGAATTACACTGCCATCTTTGTCAAAAGCAAATTGACCATAAAAGTGAACATCTCATTTTGGAATCTTTGTTCTTTTTTATTAGTCTATACATCTATATTTTTACTATTACTACACTGTCTTAATTACAGTATTTTAAACATTCTTGAAATTAATGCACATCTTCAACTTTTTTCTTTTTTATAATTGTTTACCTGTCCTATTTCCTCTCTCTTATCAGTCTTACTACAAGTTAATAAATTTTAAACAATTGATTTGTCAAAAAAACAGATCTTGAATTTTTAATTTTCTTTATCAATTAACAGTCCTCAAAATAATTTATATATTTACCTTTATTAGTTCTCTTTTTTTGCAAAGGACTTATATTGACCTAATATATCTATTGTCTTATAAAGTGTCAACTTATTTCATAAATTTATGATCATTTGTGATTATTTTTCTCAAATGTTAGAATTTGATAATGCAACTTTTCTTTGAAGCATAATTTTCCTGTATATTTGCATACCATATTTTTATTTTAATTCGATACAAAATATTTCTAATTTATCTTGTGACTTGCTATTTGCTCAATGGGTTATTCATAAAATATGTTGTTTAATTTATATATATCTAAGGTAATTTACAGGTATCTTTCTGTTATTGATTTTAATTTAATTTTTTATTATCTGAGAATATACTTTGTATTGCTTCGATCCTGTACATTTGCAAATATTTTTGTTGTTTTATGAGACAAGTTCTCCTAAGGCTTTTGGTAGGTTACTCAAGGCAAATTTTGTTCTTTAAGTCTGCCATACTGTGGAGATCATCTGTTTTTATCAGTCCTTGGAGATATCTCCAAGACAGACTTATCTAACCTATGTGTGCTTCCACTCATATGGAATATTTCTTATTCAAAGCAATAAACAGATTTAATGCAATCTCCATCAAAATCTCAATGGCATTTTTTAAGGAAGAGGAACAAAAAAATCATCAGATTTGTATGGAAGCACAAAAGACCCTGAATAGCCAGAGCAATCCTGAGAAAAAAGGACAAGGCTAGAGGTATCGGTCTTCTTGACTTCAGATTATACTACAAAGCCACAATAATAAAAAACATTATGATGTTGGCAGAAAAATAGACACACAGACCAATGGAGAGTCCAGAAATAAATCCTCATATGTATGGGCAAATCATTTTCTACAAAAATGACAAAAACATAAAACGGAGAAAGAAAAGCCTCTTCAATAAATGGTGCTAGGAAAATTAGAAAGCCACATGCAAAAGAATGAAAAAAGACTGCTGTAACCATGCACCAAAATTAACTCGAAATGAATCAAAGACCTGAATATAAGTCCTGAAACAATAAATTGCATAGAATAAAAATATGTAACAACTCATGGATCTTGGATTTAGAGAGGATTTTATGAATTTGACCTCAAAAGCAAGGGAAGTAAAAACAAAAATAAATAAATGGGACTATATCAAACTAAAATCTTCTGCACAGCAAAAGATACAATCGATAAGACAAAGAGGCAATCATTTGAATGGGAGAAGATATTTGCAAACAACGCCTCCAAAAAAGGAGCTAATATCCAAAATATAGAAAGAACTCATAAAATTCAACAATAAAAAAAATATTCAACTACAAATGGGCAGAGGATTGAACAGACACTTCAAACAAGACATACAACTGGCCAACATATTAAAAGATGCTCAGCTTCACTACCTACTAGGGAAATGCAAATCGAAACCACAATGAGATATCACCTCACACCTATTAGAATGACTATTATCAACAGGACAAATAATGTGTTGGAGAGGTTATGGGGAAAGAGAACACTTATACACTGCTGGTGAGAATATAAATTGGGACAGCCACTATAGAGTACAGTATGGAGGTTCCTCAAAAAATTAAGAATAAAATTACCATGTGACCCACCAATCTGTCTTCTGGGTGTTATTCCCAAAATTTGAAAACATTTATTTGTAAAAGTATATGTACCTGATGTTCATAGCAATATTATTCGTGATGGCCAAGATGTGGAAACAATTGAAGTGTCCTTTGATAGAAGATTGGATAAAGAAGAGGTGATACATATATATACAATAGAATATTACTCAGTCAGAAGAAAAGACAAAATATTGTCATTTACAAAAACATGGGTAGATCTCAAGATTATCATGCTAAGCAAAATAAGTCAGACAGAAAAAGTTGAGAAGCATATGATTTCACTCACATGTGGGATATAAAACTGAAAGCAGCAAATGAATATGACAAACAAACAGAGACTCATGGACCCAGACAATAGTTTAGTGGTTATCAGAGGGGATGAGTAGAAGGTAGAGGTACATACGTGTAAAGGAGGTAAAATACGTGGTGACAGAAGGAAATTTAGCTTTGGATGGTGAAGACATAATGCAATATATATGTGATATATTATTGAATTGTACACTTGAAACCTATATGATTTTATTAACCAATGTGACCCCAATAAATTTAATTAAAAATATATATTTCTTATATATTTACAAAAATTAGCAATGATCACAGAAAGAAAGACATGCAATAGTGTGTTTATTAATAAAACAAATTTACACTAAGGGAAACATTTATAATCCAGTAAAATATGAAAAGATTACTTAAAAGCAAGTATTTCTCATTCATAATAAAACTAAATGATCTCAGTATTTTGGAGCTCAATGTAAAGCAATTGGAACATGGATACAACATGAAATTTACCTCATTTTTGCATCATGGAGATCTCTAAGCAAGAGACTCAAAAGTTATGGGTCTTGAACCATGGTTGAAAGGTAAGTATAAATTAGATTCACAATTTATCAATTACACTGAGAGAACACTGCTTTAAGATGGTGTTAGTAGTAGTAGCATTTCAAAAAAAAAATGTGATCAGGTTGGGATATTTATAGGATTTTGGGATCCGAACTGAAGATGTATCAGCATGACCCTGTCTGACCACTTCCTGCTATAACGAGTTAGTTCCTGACTGCACTCCCCACCCTTCCCTAGGACTCTCTGGCTGATGTGGCAATCCTAAAATCCGCTAAAACAATTAAGCTGGTTTCCTTATAGTTGGCAACCAATCAATGTTCTCTTTATGTTCTTCCTTTTGTGGAATATCTATAGCTGTGTGGGAATGCAGAAGTACAAGTTGGTATAAAACTGGCTGCCATGTTACAATCAGCATTCAGCCTTTGTATAAGGATCTGCTGAGCCAGTGATGGCATCAATAAATGCTGCTTTCTGCTTATAGCCTTGGTGTCCTGACCGAAAATCCTACAACAAAGATTTGAGATATCTGGAAACTAAATGGTAATTGAAACTAAATGGTAATTGATAAGGTTTATGGCACCATAGTTTAGACTTGATGGAGACAATGTGATATGGGAAGTGAAGGTAGTCTTGATAAATAAACTATTGTTTAGTAAGTGTCCTAAGCTGTTTTTCTACATGAGAAATCTATTATTCTCAAATAGTTTTGACTTTCTCAGAGGAGCATAATAGTTGAATAGATTTATTTTCAGGAATTTAATGGTGACGAAAGGTGACATATGATTTGAATCTCTAATTTCTTATGCAAGAAATTTCTTGAACAGATAAGAAACCTGATACAAGTATCCTCAGTTCATAGTCTGGATATAATCTATGTCAATTTAGGTGTGATCAGTTCTGTTTACCATTTCACACTGATAGGAAGGAATAGAAGAAATTTTTATATTTAGTAAAGTTGGAGTCGGATGGTGAATGTTTTCTAGTCCAACTCTAATATTCTATATATTTTCAAATATTATTAAAGGCCCCTGAGAGGTTAAATTTATTTATGAATTCTATAATGCCATTTCATATAGTCATTGTTCATTGTAATGTCTAAAGTACATACACAATCATTAATACATTAATATGTATTATTCAATATGTATTTTAAATAAATAATATATTGTGGGATTCATAAATATTGATATACTATTTATTTAATTTTTTTCTCTTAATATATGTCTTATATGTCTTAATATATGTCTGATATATGAACAGAAGAATAAAGAATAATAATTTTTTTGGGACATGATCAAACTGTCTTAATTTGAGCACCTCGTCTAAGAATCTTTTCTCACATTTTAGGAATTATACAGCAACATCCTCTTTTTGTTTCTAGTCCTTCATTTAACTTATACTTTTCCCAAAGGTCGTGGGTCTTCACAACTGTAAGTAGAAAGGAAATTGTCTATTTTAATTCAGCTAAGTTACAAAGAAAATTTAATGAGTTAAGAGATATTATTATAATGCAAATTTTGATATGGCTATCTTCAATTAAATAAACAAAAATGATAGAGACATCCAGAAAAATAGCAAGCTACTTTTCCTCTCTGGATAATATACATTTCTCTGAGGTACTTTATTTTACATACATTAATGGCTTCAATGTCACAGTATTATTATTGGTATAGAAAGCCTCAGGTTGAGAGGAATCAGTGAGATAAATTAACCAACATTCGCACTTTAATAATTATCATGTGAATGCTTCTCCTTTATAAAAGAGAAAAATAAATACGTAGTTTCAGAGAAGAGATACTTCACCAATAACAGTTACACTTACACAAATTATAACATTAATATTATTTTGAAGTCTATTTTGATAGAAGGAGAATATGCTCTGGACCATGAACGAACTTTGAATTCTAGGCTGCCTTCATATTAATTATCTGACATAGGGTAAATAAATTAACTTACTTGAATTTCAATTTCTTCAAAGTTAACAATAACTTACCAGGTTGATGTGAGGAAAATGTGATTTTATATGTGAAAAAGTAAATATAAACAAATTCCCAAGCATGACTCATCAGAAGGAGGGTTTACTTCTACAGTCACAATATTTCTAGCTGAATTCATGGAAATTTGGCCACTCTTGGAATGTTATTGAATCTATGGATTTTGCTAGTCTGAAAGATCATGTCTATATTTTTATTTGAAACTATGTTACATAGAAAGTCTCTTGACATACAGTTATGTGTAAATGTTTGTGTAAAGTGAGTGGTGTGTTTGGGGGTAGGACATGGAATGATGATAGAAAACCATATATAGCTTATTATTTCAGAATTCTAAGATAATTTCTACATGTACTCAATAAGTTTCCAAATTCGAAACATATGACATGAATTGAACAATAGTAGAGTTGGAACAGGTGCATGTGATACAATTAACTTCTGAGAATCAAAAATATATATATTATTAAAGATATGAATAATACCCAAATGGAGATATTACATTGTTTTAAATTAACTTGGTGGTGAATGGCTATAACACCAAGAATTAATGAGTGATTTTCAATTCATCTGATGCAAAACAGTACCTAGTACTTGGGCCCATTTCTAGAGTTTTTCTAGAAAGCAAAGAAAGGTAGACTTTGAATCAAGAAGAGAAAGAGACTTCCCAGGAGATTACTATGCTCAGGAGATAGCTGCATTAATAATACAGACACTCAAAACAGGTCATTGGAATTCCTGATTTTGGACAAGGAAGAGAAAGCTGGTCCTCTAGGACATTAGCAAACACTCTGCCTTGAGATGCCAGGTAAGATAAAAAACATTCTTTACCTGGGTTCGGAAGAGACAGAAGAGACAAAAGAGACTGTATAAATTAGTGAGTAGAGAAACTCTAGGCTATTAGGAGTCACAGGAGTCTAGAAATATTTCTGTGAAAATGTCTCTTGTTTTCATCAAGAACCTGAGATATTTGGACAATGGTATTGAACCAAATAAAAAGAAGTGGGTTTCACGCATTTCTCAACTAGAGAAGTGAAGAACTGCCCATGCCTGTGTTAACAATGACCATGAAGTCCAGCCTCATTCCTGAACATAAACATTCTTTGGGAGACCAAAGATTATAGATTCTGAAAATGCTTGAAAACTCATGGGGTAAAAATAAGACATTGAGAAGAGACATAGCACCAGACCATTAATGTTGGAAGGCACAATGATGAAACTAAGCTGAATGTGCTCTTTTCCAACAGAGTGAGTTTCCTAGACCCATTCCCACCACCCCTACTTTTTACAACAAATTTCAAGATTTAAAAAATGGATTGAAGCTAATCCCAATTTTCTTAATTTTTAAAACATAATTTATATGATTGTAGTTAATCCCTTATTATTCTAAAAATGACATCCAAATGGATTCAGGTTGAGATTTTGAAAAGTTAACTAACCTTCCAAATGAAAGCAAGGGCATGTGAATAAGATCCTAGTTTCTTCTTCTCAATTCTTACACTTTGTCCTTATCATTATGCTTTTGAGTCTCTAAATTGACTCAGAATGAGATTTTGAAAAATTGCCTAGACTTGTCCAGGGTACACAGTGAGGCTTTAAAAGAAAGGTTTTTTAAATTTGTTTTATTTTATTATTTTTTAAATTTTACTTTGACCAAAGATTAGACTTAAGAAGAATTTGAATAGAAACAGCTGAAAAATACTCAGGACACCACAGCTAGAGTCTCTATGCGGGGAACAAAGATTTGTAAATGAACATCTCTACAAAGGCCCATAAACAACACCACAGATGACATTAGTGAGGATAGGTGAGAGATGGGGACAATTAGTATATGCACATATTTGTAAAGCTTACTGTTTGTGGGAATGACTGCATAAGATATGAATATTATATATGCAATGTCTGTTAAGTTTCATAAATGTGGTGAGAGTTGAACTCAGAAAAAATTGTGTACTTTGCTGTCTGTGAGAAGGAGACTCAGTGTATCCACAACTGATCTGGAAATAAATACTGTTAACATAGACCATGAAAGCTGTCTCATCTCTGAAATGTTGTACATTATAGTTGAACGATAAACGGACTTTGCACTTCTTCAGTATAAGTTGCTAGATGTGTTTTCTTAGATCTTTGCTATAATCTTAAACAGCCAAAAAGAAAAAAATATATTTTTTATTGAGTATTTGGATGAATAAATGTCCATATCCATATTAAATTAAAATCTATATTAAATTAAATCAATAAAATAGTTGTTTAATATTTTGCTATTGTTACTAAAAGTGAAGTATATCAAAACAAATATATAGTGACTGTATAAAATATCCCTATATTTTATTAAATAAATTTAAAATATTAGCCTATAATAAAAAAAGAGCTCAAAAACAAAAATTAAAAAATTAAACAATTTGCTCAATTTTTTTCTTTCTTTTTCATGTTTGATTGAATAAAAATAACACGCTTACATTCAACAATGAATTATCCTGTAACAGTGCCTCAAACTATGTAGCGAAGATACATTTAAAAAATTTTAAATCACAATAGAATTATTTGTAAAATATAAGTAAAAAGTATTTAAGAAGAAATGAAAAATACATTCAAATATAACAATAACCTTATTTTATACACTAATAATAATTATTATTAAGTTAAAGAAACACAGATATATTGTCACACTAATGCAAAAGTTTCTAAATGTTTATCTTCAATTTCTGTACTTATCTCATTGCAGAAAAATTAATATTAAAATGTACCTATAATCTACAGTTTGAGTAGCACTGTCTAATATTTATCAAGGCTAACCAACGTGGTAAAAATATCCTGAAATGATGAACTACAGTAATTATAATAACAGATACAAAGTAACATGTATTTTTAAAAGAAATATATTTAAAGCACATTATTTATTTTAGAGTTTTTCATTTAAAAATACTATTAGATCAATTAAATGACAGGTAAATTAAATATCAATGATACTTTAAAAAAATTTCCCATCAATAAGTCACAATATCTGGGGAATTTTATCAAAAAAGATCTTATTTTATAGTCTAGAAACTTGGATGCTCTCTGTTAAGAAATGGCTTTTAATCTTATATTGAACACGTATCATGGTCAATTTAAAAGAAGAGGTATTATGAGTAGCCAATTAAATGTTCAAGCTGCATTTTAACATCCATGTCTGAGACAATGCATTTCATTCTAGGAAAGGCATGCAGCTCTGGGATCATGTTTCCTATCAACAGTACCAATTCCATATTCTCCACCTTCCTGGTGACAGGCATACCTGGGCTGGAGGCTGTGCACATCTGGATATCCATACCCTTCTCTGCTATGTTCTTTATTACCTTGGTGGGCAATGTGACCATCATAACAGTTATCTGGCGAGAACAGACCCTCCATGTGCCTATGTACCTCTTCTTGGTCATGCTAGCTGCCTCTGATCTGGGTCTGTCCCTCTTCACATTCCCCACAATGCTGAGGATCTTCTGGCTGGATGCTCGTGAGCTCACCTTCTCAGCTTGTTTCACCCAAATGTTTTTCATCCACACCTTCCAGGATTTTGAGTCAGCTGTCATACTGGCAATGGCTTTTGACCGCTATGTGGCCATAGCTCGTCCATTGCACTATTCTTCCATTCTCACCAATAGTGTAATTGCCAAGATAGGTTTGGCCATTGTAATACGTGCCATGGTTGCACAAGTGCCCCTTCCTATTCTTTTGAGAAGACTGTGTTTCTGTCAGTCCAATATACTTTCTCATTCCTACTGTCTGCATCCTGATATCTTAAAGCTCTCCTGCTCCAACACTAAGATCAATAGCATCCTTGGACTTTTTATGGTTCTTTCCAACATGGGACTTGATTTTCTTCTTATTTCTCTTTCTTACATGTTGATTCTAAAAACTGTACTAAACATTGCATCCCATGGTGGCCGCCTGAAGGCTCTCAACACCTGCATTTCCCATCTCTGCGCTGTGACCCTCTTCTTTACACCCATGATCTGCCTATCTATACTTTATCGAGCTGGCCCAAGGCTCCCCAAGGCCATCTATGTACTCATGGCCAACATGCATTTCCTCATTCCTCCTGTGATGAATCCCATTGTGTATGTGGTGAAAACCAAGCAAATACGAAACAAAATCATAAAACTCTTCATCAAAAAAGGAACCGAAGAATACTGAGCAGCATTTATAACTTATAAACTTTGGGGAAATAGTTATAACCATAAATGATCACTATTCCAGCCCTTCAAACTGAAATAATTTTTTTTTTTGGTCTATCTCTGTATACATAAAGAAAGAAAAAAGTAAAAGGATTACTGTATTTTATTTTCTCAGTTTGTGCTGGCCATGATTTTTAGTTTTAGCTATAGACTTTGCTTAAATTTATCATGCAAGTTTTCTCTATCTAATCACTTTTCAGATCGAAAATTACTTTTAACCTCACATTTTGGAAGTTGTATATAGTTTGTTTTGTTATTCTTCAGTTCTCTAAAAGACACTTTTTTCATTATTCCTTGTCCCATGTTTATTCATCATAATTTATTAGTAATTTTATTAAATGCAGGAGTATATTAGTCTAAAATTTCTACATATGCAAGAGTTTCTCTTTCTTGAATTTTCACTATTCTGCATGCTAAATATGTTTGAGACATCTTAAAAAGCAATATTTATTAGTTAGACGAAGTAGGTAGGAGGTTAGGACATTCCTAGTCCAGGTAGGTGGAATAAAGTTGGAATAGTTAATTCTAGTTAACTTAACAAAAAGTCATAGAAAAAATAATGTAATATATTTTTTGCCTGTCTAGAAATTAAACAATAAAATTAATAAAGATTATTGAATTGTTTATGCCCAATCTAACTTATGTTAGCTTTAAAGTACAAATTATCTTTTTCCCTATTAGAAATGGGGTATCAGTTAAATTTGATATAATTACCTGTTGCTGTGTTTATAATATTTGTATTATTCAATCAGTGGTATGTATTTCACCCACATGTATATATCATCATAGGATATAAACACTCTTCGTTTTCCTTTGTTTCTATTTCCCTATGTGCCATAAACAAACAGCTGTCTTTATTATCATTTACTTGTATTTATCATAACCATTAGGTTTCCTATTTATCAATAAATCCCTTTGCAAGCTACTTTGAATTTTTAAAAAATCTTCTTCTGCATCATTAATTGCCACTATATATTATCTATCCACTCTATATACCTCAGGGTAAATAGTTAAAGCTCTTCAGTTGAAATATTTTTTAAAAAAATTCTTTTCTTGATTTTTATTACAACACAGAATACAAAAAAAAAAAATAAAAGTAAACTTTAGGTGAAAATTTGGTAAGTCTTTTTTTTCCATTTAATTATCATTGATGTTATCATCTTTATAATCACCATCATTGTGTTGTTTTCTGCAGCGTTATCGCCATTAACATTACATCTGTGATGGCCTACTTTATTCCCAATAACATCACCATCCATCTGAATGATTTATTTTCTATGTTGAGTGTCATACAGAATATTTGGGAAAAACACAAGAGCAATTATTAAAAAATTATTTGTAGAAAAAGGTAAAATTATGATCTCATTTAGATATAAAATGAACATGTTAAATGTTTTTAGTTTACTCATATGTGAGGCAGCAGATGTTTAAAAGAGAATCTATTCAAAGGGCATCTTTGAAGGGAATGCCAGAATACCACATCTTTATATGGAACACAGGAATGTTAATAGGAATTGCAAAAAGAGACATAATCTATTTTTTCCATAGGTTCTTAAAAACAATTTGGAACTATGCAGGGCTAGACTGTTTAAGAGTAAAGGTATCTTTGAAAGTTTTTAATTTATTATTATGGAGGTATAATTGAACATTTATATTTTATTTTACTTTTAGGATTCAATTTTGAGAGGCAAAAGTCAAAACCTTCCAAATATTTAAATATTAAGTATAGGATTGCAGTAATCTGAGAAACGATATTTGGTTATCTATTTAAAGGGGTAATAAATTTTTTTAAAAATAGAAACAGAAAGTAACATGATTATAAAGAACCTTAGCTCTTTCCCAAGAAATATTTGCTTTTTTTTTTTAGATAGTTGAGGATTAATAAAGTCAACATACATCATAAAAGTTCATTTTGTTAAGACAAAGGACCTTTGCTATATAGGCTGATTACATATTTTAAACACATGAACCTTCATATTGTAGGTTAAGGCAATGAACAGTAAACCAAGAAAGGACGCTTGTTAAAATTTATACTTAACCAATTTGACTCATAATCTTGACTAACTTGAAACTAACTTGTAGTTTGTCACTTAAAGATAAATTTTCAGGATGTAGAAATATTAAAATCCTAGTATATCATCAGAAGGAATATAAAATAGTACAGCCACTGTGGAAAACAATGTGATGGTTCCTCAAAAAGTAAAACGTGGATTAGCCATAAGATCCAGCAATTCCACTCTTAGGTATATACTTGAAAAAACTGAAAACAGGAACTCAAACAGACACTCATATGAATGTTCACTGCATCTAGATTCTCAATAACAGAATGGTGGCAACGTCACAAATGTCCAACAACCAATGAGTACTAAACAAATTATGGTTGAAAGGGTTCTTGGACCTAATTCCAACAGGCATGTGCTGGTTGGGGAGCTTCCCCATAAGAGCAAGCAGTTCTCAGATTTGAGCAAGGTGTCCAAGATGACACCTTCATTCAACTCAGTTCCTACAACACCTACCCAAAGATAGCATCAGATTCCGAAGGTAAAGTCTCAGTCTCACAAGACTACCTTCCACCTCAGATCAGTTGCAAGTCCAGGTTGTTACCTGTGCTTCTGACCAAACTGGCTATAAATCAGAGGTTTCCATGACCCCCTCTTTGGGTTCAAGTAATTTGCTAGAACCACTCACAGAACTCAGAAAAACATTTTACTTACTAGATTACTGGTTTATTATAAAAAGATATAATTCAAAAACATCCAGATGAAAATTATGCAGGGGAACAAGGTACATGGTAAGGGACATAGAGCTTCATGTCTTTTCCAGGCATCGTATTCTTCCCAAATCTCCATATGTTGACCAACCTGGAAGTTCTCCAAACCCCGTCCTTTTGGATTTTTATGAAGGCTTTATTACATAAGATGATTGATTAAATCATTGGCCATTGGTGATTAATTCAACCTAAAGTCCTTCTCTCTTCCCAGGAGTTGAAGGGGGGAGGTAGGATTGAAAATTCCAACCTTCCAATCACGTGGCTGGTTCTCCCTGCAACCAGCCCTCATCTGTAGGTGGACTCCCAAAATTTCCTCATTAACAATACAAACACCTTTGCTACTCCCTTCACTTAGAAAATTCTAAGAGTTATATGAGCTCTGTGCCAGAAACAGAGACAGAGACCAAATATATATATATTTTCTTCTTTTCTTTTTTTTAAAGCCTACAGCATCCAGTATTCCTAGATAGTCTCCCATCCAAGTACTAACCAGGCCCAACCCTGCTTAACTTCCGAGATCAAATGAGATCAGGTGTGTTCAGATTGGCATGGCCATAGACTATATTTCTTATTATAAATCACAATATCCTTGTGATATATACATTAAGTGGAATATTATTCAATAATAAAAATGTAAATAAAATTCTGACACATACAACATGAATGAACCTGGAAAACTTTATGCTGAATGAAATAAGCCAGTCATATTAAATGATCTCATTTATATTAAATGTCTACAATAGAGAAATTCATTATTCCACATTGAATGTTATTAATATCACTGAATTTTATGTTTAAAATTTCTATTGCTGTAAAAAGCTGACTCAGTCTATATTTTTAATTCATAATTGGGCCTTGGTTTTAGTCACCAATTTATCTCAAAATGTTGTCCAAATAAATCCTTCAAAATTATTAAACTAATGAATAAATACACAAGTAATTATAATTTTTAATTTAAATAATTCACCCAATCCCATATTATTCATTTCTTCACTTTTCTTAAAATTTGTAATGTCAATGATCTGCAGCTAAATTCATCACAGCAACATTTCTATTTCCAGGCACTAAATGTCATCATTCTTAGAAATTAGTACAATCCTCAAATACTGTATCAATTGTTATATTTTCTCATTCAAGTATACTCATTCTCAGACTTTGCAGCACCTGATTTGACATTGAGATTTCTAGTCTCCATTCTTCAAACATACATGTTTCTCTAAATCTATGACAACCATTTTACAAGTTTCCTATGTTTGCTGTAACAATTTAACATAAATTTAGTGACTCCAAATAATACAAGCTTATTTATTTCTTATATCTGGAGTTCAGAAATGGAAATTATAAATGTCAAACCAAAGGCTGTGTTCCTTCTGGAAACTCAAGAAAGATAGGCTTTTTTTTTTTTTTTCTATTTTTTCCACCTTCTGAAGTCTATCTCAATTTTTTGGCTAATGATCACATCGCTCTTACTTCTACTACTGTGACTCAGACCCTCCTGCCTCCTTAAAAGAGCTATTGTGATTACATTGACCCACAGAAATAATCCAGAATTATCGACTCAATTCAAAATCTTTAATTTAATTACATGTGTAATGACTCTTTTGCCATGTAAAATAACATAATCAAAGGTTCTGGGGATTAAGATGCAGACATCTTTGTGAGGGAGTATTTTTCTATCTATCCCTAATGTCAATACTTCATTACTTCCATATTATCTATGAACCCTACAAATATACTCACTTGGAAATACTATAAATATTTATACTTCCTTACATTTTTGTACCCTTTAACTCTAACCTCAACCTTGAAATCAATTTAACTATATTTTCTACTTTTATACCTGTGCTTTAGAGTTCTAATTAGAATAGTATTATTATTTTTTTAGAGTGGTATGTGGATAAATTCATGTTATCTAGCTCAACTGATCTCCAAGTACAAGCATTCTATTGATAAAACCATTAAACCATTGATGGCTCTTATCTATAAAACACACCTGCAACATTAAATTTTCACAAATCTGCCCAATTTACTTGCATATGCTATTATCTTGTCTCTTTATTAAAAGTACAATTAATAACTCTAAGGTTCATTTCTTGCTTCTAGTTATACAGTTACGTATTTCTTGATCAGTTATCAAATACTCTTTTCCAATTCCCCTAAAAAGGATTTTCAATCTTCTTTATTTAAAGAAGATTATCTATCTTCATCTTTGAATGGATAATTTCTGATATCATCAGAGTCTCTTTTAATCTTGCCTTTTATCCCATTCTCTATTTCTCTTTTCTTTACTTATTATTATTATGTTTAATGTAACATTTTATACACCTGAAAATACAGAGGAAAATAATGCACACATATATTTTCCACTTGGTTCTATTGATTTACAATATTTTACCAAACTTGTCATCTATTTAGTAAGTGAAACACATTACATTAACGATAAAAAGAGTGACATCAAAAATAGTGAAATAAAGACCTTCAAAATTTACCTCTCATGAAAGCAATAAAATTTGGCAAAAATTATCAAGATAAACTTTTTAAAAATTTCAGAATCAGATTTTAAGAATCATTTTTTTCAGAATTCTGGAAAGTGATCAAAAGCTTGCAGTAACCCAGGAACTATTATTTAAAAAAAGAAAAGAAAAGAAAATAGGCTAAACTTTCATAAGGACACCAGACTTTGATGCATTTTACCCTGCTATAGTTTCATAGTCCACTCGCTAGCTCCATACTAACCTTGAAAAATATCAACTTGCATTCTCTGTGCAAACTACCTGTCACTGGAATGGAAAAAAAAAATGTACTACAGATCTTTCCAGGCCCTCTAACTTTCAGTATTTGACTCAGTTGTTCCTTGGAAACCTAAATATTTATTGACAGATGAATAAAGAAAATGTATTATATACATACAATGGAATATTATTCAGCCTTAGAAAAAGGAAGTCTGTCTTTTGCAATGACATAGATGAATCTGGAGAACATTGTGTTAAGTGAAATAATTCAGTCACAGGACAAATATTGCATAATTCCACTTATATGAGGTATCTACAATAATCAGACTCAAAGCAGGAAATAAAATGGTGGTCGCCAGGGACTTGGGAAAGGGCAAATATGTCACTACCACATATTCATGTATTTGTGTAAGGTAGTGGTATGTTGGGAGGATAAAGAATGATGATAGGAAAGCAAATACAGTTTATAATTTCTGAATACTTCTACATATACCGTATAGTGTTTCATGTCTGAAATATTTATGAATTAAAGTAATATAAAATTTAATAAGGAATCTTTGATGAAATAATCTTTTTAGGTTTTCCAAAAAATATTACAGAAAATGTGGATGATACCAAAATATAAAAGTATTTTCTAAATTGATTTTGGACAGAATTGGGTTCATGGCAACACTTATTGTTGTCTACCATGTGAAGCTGTCTTGATCAGTTTGATTTTCAATTCATCTGATGCAAAAAAAAAAAAAAAAAAAAACACCCGGCCATTCTTGGAGCATTACTAGGAAGTTAAAAGAATTAATGAGAATTCTCAGACCAAGAAGAGATGAAGTCCCAGGAGATTCCTATTTTCAGGGGAAAGCTACATGAATAATAAAGCAGCTCAAATCAGGCCACCGGTATTGTTTGATCTTGGTCATGGAAGAGAAAGTTGTCCTTGAAGGCCTTTAGCCACTCTACTGCCTTAACATGCCAGGTGAGAGTAAAAACAAGATTTACTTGAATAGGGTTTGAAATTGAACATATTTTAGAGATTTGGGATAAATTAGTTAGTAAAGGATCTCTAACCTGTAATACAAGGAATCCCAGGGATCCTAAGAATGTCTCTTTCTATGAAACCATATCTTCCCCCCCCCCCAAAACCTGAGATGTTCAGACAATGACACTGAACTGCATAAAGTGAGCTTAAAGTATTCCTGAATTGGAGAGGTGGAGAACTATCTGTGCCTATGAGAACATTGACATGATTCAGCCCCATCCCTGAGTATGAACACTACTTGAGACCAGAGGATATATATTCTGAAAATGTCAAAAAAGCTCATAAGGCCAATGATTAGTGTAGGCAGGATGTGCTTTCATGGAATAAGAGTGAATTTTTAATACCCTCTTCCATCTTCCCTGTTCCAGCATAATTCTAAATTTTAAAATGTGGCCATAAAGCTTCTGAAACTAAGTTTTATTTCTCATTGTTATTTTAGACAGTGTATAGGATATTGATTAATCGCTTTAATCACTTCTGAAAGTCTCATGCACAATGACCCAGATTGAGATTTTGACAAATTAAATAGTTTTACAGATGTAAGGCAAAAGCAGTGGGCAAGATCCTTATGCTTTTCATTTTTAATAGGAAGACAAGAAGAGTGAGACTGTGAGGAAATTATTTATGTTTTCACTTTTTCCTAGTATTTTTTCCTTATCAAGAATTAGACTCAAGGGAATTTGATCCATTTACATTTAAAGTAATTACTAATTGCCACATTGTTAATTGTTTTATTCATGTGTACGGTTTCTTTTAGTTATTTTGTTCCTCTTTTTCTAGGTGATGATTTCTTTTGTGTTTTGTTTATTTTTTGGAGTCACATGCTTTGATTCCTTTTTTATTTCATTTTATGTATTTTCTGTATTTATTTTCTTTGTGATACCATTGTGAGTGTATAAAATATCTTATAACAATCTATTTTAAATTGATACAACTTAATTTCAATCACATACAAAAACTCTACTCTTTTACTTTTCTCCAAATTTAGTTATCAATGTCACAAATTACATCTTTCTATACTTTGTATCTATTACGAGTCATAAATTTATTGTTATTTTTATGCTCTTATCTTTTACATGCTACACCAGCATTGAAAAATGAAAATGACTTATGTATTACCAAAAAAAAAAAAAAATTGGACTCAAGTGAAATTTTAATTAAGCTAGAAGCTGTATGCTCCCATAAGCTCTTATATGCAGGCAATGAAGAGTTTGAAGTGTATATCTCCATAAAGATCTACAAAAAGATACTAGCAATGACATTAGTGAATGATGATGGTGAGAAACTGGGATGATTAGTTTAAGCAAAGGTTTATTGTTTGTGGAATGACTGCATATGGATGTCAAGAGTGTATATCTAATGTCCGTTTAGTTTCATTGTAAAATATAACTAAAAATGAATTGGTACAAAATAGTAAAAATGTACCCAAGATACCAAGCCTAAAGTCTATTATTAAAGAAAAGAAACAGAATTATATGTCAAATGCATATAAATTTTTATAAATGATTATTTTCAATACCTGCACTTATCATTTTGCAGAAAAAGCAGATCAACTAGGTTGTTAATCACTAGTCTAACATGTACTATTGTTGACCAGGGCAGAAAAAATTTATATAATACTGTGCTATTGTAATTATAAAGCAAGATGTGAATCTACATTATTTTATTGAAGATTTTACTTAAAATTATTCATTTTATTTTTAAAATTTTTATTTTAATACTAGTCTCAAGTATACAGTACACTGGTTAGACATTTATACAGTTTATAAAATGATCTCCCTAATTGCTCTTAGGGGTATTGTTTTATACCAATTTTGTGGCCTAGGTAAATTACAGTTCAAATGTCTATTGATGGGTAAATGGATAAAGAAAATGAGGCATATGCATACAATAGAATATTATTCAGCTTTAAAAGAGAAGGAAATCCTGTCATTTGTAACAACATAGATGAATCTGGAGGTTATTATGCTAGGTAAAATAAATGAAATGCAGAAAGACAAAAATATTATGTGATATATGAGGGATCTGATCTAGTCGAACTAATGGAGGCAGAGAGTAGATATTTTCTTTCCTTTCAATTAGCGAACATATCTGAAGAATTTGATCAATAGCATAGTTATATTCTAAGTTAGACTCATATTTTATATATGAGTATTACACAATCAGAATAAGTTTCAAATTAAAGTTTTCATAAAGTGAGTAATCATTTATTCAAAAATATATACACTCGAGAATGTAAAAAATATAGAGTCAAATTATAACCTTTGTTTCTGGGACAATGCATTTCATTTTAGGCAAGTCTTGCTACCGTGGCATCATGCTTTATGTGAATAGCACAAACTCCATATTCTCTACCTTCCTGGTGACAGGCATACCTGGGCTGGAGGCTGTGCACATCTGGATATCCATACCCTTCTCTGCTATGTTCTTCACTACCTTGGTGGGCAACGTGACCATCACGACAGTTATTTGGCGAGAACAGACCCTCCATGTGCCTATGTACCTCTTCTTGGTCATGCTAGCTGCCTCTGATCTGGGTCTGTCCCTCTTCACATTCCCCACAATGCTGAGGATCTTCTGGCTGGATGCTCGTGAGCTCACCTTCTCAGCTTGTTTCACCCAAATGTTTTTCATCCACACCTTCCAGGATTTTGAGTCAGCTGTCATACTGGCAATGGCTTTTGACCGCTATGTGGCCATAGCTCGTCCATTGCACTATTCTTCCATCCTTACCAATAGTGTAATTGTCAAGATAGGTTTAGCAATTGTTGTGAGAACCTTGACTATACAGATGCCCCTTCCTGTTCTCTTGAGGAGGCTGTGCTTTTGTCACTCCAATGTACTTTCTCATTCCTACTGCCTGCATCCTGACATTATAAAGCTCTCCTGCTCCAACACTAGGATCAATAGCATCTTTGGACTATTCGTGCTGCTATCCACTATGGGGCTTGATTTTCTCCTCATTCTCTTTTCATATATTCTGATACTAAAAACTGTACTAAGCATTGCATCCTATGGTGGCCGCCTGAAGGCTCTCAATACCTGTATTTCCCATCTCTGTGCTGTGATCCTTTTCTTTACACCCATGATCTGCCTGTCTATACTGCACCGCTTCGGCCCAAAACTTCCCTCATATATCTATGTGACCATGGCCAACATGCATTTTCTCATTCCTCCTGTGATGAATCCCATTGTGTATGTGGTGAAAACCAAGCAGATACGAAATAAAATTCTAAAACTCTTCATCAAAAAAGGACCAGGAGAATCCCAAGTCACATTTATAACATAAATGAGCTCTACCCTAATGAAGGATGAATGCTTCATCAAACGAAGAATTTGCTAATATTTCAAATGCCCACAAAGACTCTGTTTGGCCATTGATTCTTCTGAATTATATGAGATATTAGGTTAATAACTATTTATATTCTATGCTTTGAATAAATATACACTAAACAATAAAAATTAATTAATAATATTTAGAAATAATAAACTATTCTTATTATTTCTTAGTCCAATGGTTCATATATGGTCATAGAGGTTTGTAGTCTTATAGTTCATCTTGGACAGAGTGATTAAAATATTTCTTGTTATCATCTGTACATGTATCACCCTTAATTGGGTGATGGTTATTTAGTGAATATCTACTTTATCTTTGACTTTTTAAAGAGCTAGAAATACACTATGAATTAAACAAGTTCTTGCCCTCACAGTGATTTGTTTTCTTGATGATATTGTTGAAGTAGGGGACATTAGGAAAGAAACAAGTTAATGAATGAATATCTAATGTTACTATTGAAAAGATATAAAGCCATAAAATTCACAAAATCAACAATCTCTACCTAAATTTGTACCAACATTTATAGTGCCAGACACTAAATCTTAATCATAGTGTTCTATCTTTCAAGCATGCTCACTCCTTGACTTCACAGCTTCTGGTCTTTGACCTTGAGATCTCTAGTCCCCATTCTTCAGACCCTCACCTTCTCTAATTCTATGACAGCATTGCTATTTCTTGCATATTCACTATGGACCACACACACTCCAGAGAAAGCTCTATAGATATTCATCCTTTCTTGTTTTGTTGTACTTTTCAACTCTAAGCTTTTCTTTGGAATCCGTTTAAATATCTTTATATTTTCTATTCTTACACCAGTACCTTTTAGTTCTAATTAAAAATAACATGAAATTTTTATATTGTAATGACTACAAAATAATGATCTTTTTTCATTTGGTCTTCCAGTGCCTAAATGAATATTTTTGAAATGCTTGGTAGCTTTTTCCACAATCCACAACTATAATTTCACATGTTCACAGTCCTCTTCCTATCACTTACACATCTCTTCACTTTCACATACAAAAAGAATCTATTTCTAAATATGCTATAAAAGTTTTTTCCAACCAAAAAAGAAGTCATCTCCTTTATTCAAAGAAGATCAAACTATTTTCACCTATGAATGAATTTATTTTAATATCATCTGAGATGTCAATTTTGCCCTCCACCTCATTCTCCTTTTCTCTTTTGTTTATATATTATTATTATTAGAAAATATTTTCAATATACAAAAGATGAAGAAAATAATGCAATAAAAATGTATACATATTTTTTTTTACTTCTATTTAATTACAATATTTGCACAATTGAGTCAGAGGTTAAGAAAAACAACTTACAATATCGGCAAAGATTTCTTTGTATCACACTGAATCATATATGTCAAACTCAATCTCCAAAAGTAACCACAAAAATTAAAGTTTATTATTTATCTTCTCCTTCCTCATTTTACTATATTTAATACATATGCATACATATATATATATTTATATTTATTTATTTTATATAATAAACTCATATATGCTTAGTCTTAACCCTAATCTCTACATGAGACCTACTGGAGTAATTTCATATAGTTTCTAACATTATTTATACAGTACTCTCATCTCCTCCCTGGAGTTTAATCCCTATCTGAATACATAAAATTCCTTTTGACCTATATTCTGCTGTTGCAACCAAACATCCTTCACTCTTCTTATATCTTTATTTCCTTCTGTGAGAAGCTGAATGTTGGCTTACCAGATAGCACTACATTTTAACCTGTGAATATGTTACCTAACATGGCAACAGGAACATTGTAGATGTGATTAAGTTAAGGATCTTTACATGGGGTGATTATCCTGAATTTTTTGAGTGGGTCTGATGCAGTCACAAGGGCCTTGTAAGAGTAAGGCAGGAAGTCAGAAAGGAGTGAAGATACTATGTTGATGGTTTTGAAGATACAGAAACGGGGCCATGAGCCACAGAATGCAAATACCCTCTAGAAGCTGAACAAGGCAAAACAACAGATTCTTCCTCAGGGCCTCCAGAAAGAAACTTCAATGCAGTTAACTTGATATTAACCATGTAAGATTCATTTTGGACATTTAATCCCAGAACTGTAAAATAGCAATATTGTGTTGTTTTTAGCCGCTGAGTTTGTAGTAATCTGTTTAGTAACAATAGGAAGTTAATATACTTTCCTTACCAAGAATGGATTTACTATAATTCAACTAGAATAATTTTCTTCAGTCACTGCTTCTCTACTAGCTAAAAAATTATTTAAGACTCTCTCTTCATAAAATAAAATCTTACTAATTATACGACCATCACTTGATACTTAACTTATTTTTTCCCTTTGGCACATAATTAAGCTACTTGAAAAATAACATGCATTAATTTTCTTCCTCTTGTCAAATCTTTTCAAGATTTAAAATTTATTGTGATAGAATGCAAAGTACATACAGAAAACTACATGGAAATAAATGTGCAATTTAACAAATGTTTGTAAAATGAACATCGATGTAAGTATCACCTAAGTAAAGAAATAGTAAATTATTGACACTCGAATTTCTTTTGCAGCCTTTCCTGAATATAGCCTCACTATTGCTACCACGTTAAACCAATATTCTGACTTTTTTAATGTTCATTTCATTATTTTTCTTTATATTGTGCCTAGATATGCAACCTCAAATACACAGTTCACTTGTAATTAGATTGAACTAAAAACCATTAAAATCGAACTTTGTCTTTACTATGTCATTGAAACTGCATGGACAAAGCTCACCCATGAACTCTAAATTACCAAATCAAATAATCTATTTTAAATCCTGTCCCCTCATCACTTGATGACTCATTAATAATTGACACTGTTTATAGCTCACTTGTCATTAAATAGCTGTACTTTACTGGCTTCTTTAACACTTCTCTATTCTGATTATTCTTGGATCTCTCTAGTTTTGCTCATTGCATTTTCTGGCTTCACTTCCTGTGCCAATTCCCTGAACACAAATGTTGCCCTCTCTAATCTCAAACTCAATATCTCTCCTGGACTCCAGACAGGTTCACACCTTACTCCCGGATAATTCTCTTGGTATGCTACATGGAAACCTTAAACTCGAAAAGCACAACGTAGAACTTAGAACACACTAGCAGTATTGTCTCCTGCTCCATTTTCAGCTGCTGCTTCCTCCTGTTCTTACTTTTGTAGTGTCCATTACTGAATGGCATATTCATTCATTTTCTCATTTCAGCCGAAAATATGAACTATGCCAAGGATGCTTCTTACATTCTCTCATTCATAATTTCTAATCATCTACCAATATTGTATATTTTACTGTACCAATATTTTCCCAACAGTCTCCACGTTTACATTTTTACAGCTCTTGCCTCAGTTTAGACCTTAATAATTAGATTATTTTACTATTCTGCTAGTTGTCATCCCTGACTTCATTCTCAAACAATTCCAAACAGAACTGAAAGCAGCTTTTAAACCTAAACATAATTATGTTGCACACTTTATTAAGCCTTTCATTGTTCTTCTTCATTTACAGGTTAGTCTTTATCACAACTACTACTATTGTTCTTTGAAGATTTTCTAACTTAAAATGCTCATTTTTGACTGTATGCTTCATGCAAAGACCCACACAGAGTAGCATGTGCCCATGTGATGCTTCTCTGAAAGCCTAGACCTCCGGGATTGGGTGTGAGCCTCCAGAGAGAGCCAGAACCCATGTTTTATCAATCTGCTCACTTGGCATTATGCTCAAGTCAGGAAGCCTCACAAGGCCCCAGCTGCACCATAATCCATAGAACCTGTATCCCTGCCCTGGAGTCTGGTGAGTGATTGAAACACTTAGATCTAGGTTAGCTCAAATCATGTGTACTTGGGATGGAAGTCAAGAGAAGTCATGGGCTATCCTAGGATAATATGGTTTCAAACTCTGTATGATATCTGAGGTAGGAAGGACACTTCTAGGAGCTATGTAGCATCTCTAATTCTCTTACACGGTATATTTTATAGTTTCGGGAAACAATATCTCATGTCTCCTTCCTCATGCAACAATCATTCAATTCTTACCCTCAGAGTTTAAGGTGAGCTACAGGTCAAACTACATTTGTGTGACATATATTAGATAATATTTCTCAGAAAGTTGTGCATTTTGGGAAACAGATTTTTTTAATTAAAATTATTGAGGTGACATTGGTTAATAAAATAGGTTTTAAATGTATAGTTCAATAATACATTATATGTATACTGCATTGCATGTTCACCGTTCAAAGTTAAATTTTCTTCTAAAACCAAATACTTGACTCACCTTACCCCTTCCTCTACCTACCCCCCCCCCCCCGCCCTGGTAACCATGAATTGACTGTCCATGTTCATGAGTCTCTGTTTGTTAGTCGTGTTTGTTTGTTACTTTTAGTTTTATATTTCACATATTAGTGAAATCATATGATAAAAGACTTCTGAGACATGGAGTTTCACATTCTTTTTAAGGATGTTGCAGAGACAATTTAGCAGGAATTGAATAAGATGACCTTGAAAAATATGAAAATTTTGTTCATGATTTTTTTTCTGACAAAGCTCAAATAAAAAAGAGCATTTTGCTGCCCACTTTGTAACTGAAAACACCTTCTCCAAGTTTCATGTGGGAGGGTTAATTCCTCCTTGTGCTCACACTCAGTAGTAGACAGCATAATGAGAAATTTGCAGGGAAATAAATGCTTCTAACCTCTGCTTGACTATATTAACTGAATCCTTAAGCACTTATCACCATGACCGGGCCTCCTAGAAATACTTGTCTCTCTTTTCATCACTGATCACCACAGCTGTATCAGGTGAAGTGCTGTTCTTTGGATAATGATGTTTTATCATAGAGTTTGGCTGTATGTGTCATTACCTCTCTGAAAAGTCCAGCAGTGTTGCTGAACCATAATAATCACTCGATTATGCTGAAAGAGTTAGTTCCTACCATTCCCCAAATGCAATGCCTACTACTAATTTTTTTTTTTTTGCTTTCTGTCTCAGGTAATTCCCCACATCTTTAGTGTCCCTGATTCTTTCCACCCAGCCTCATATTTTGTGGGAATCTATTCTCCTTGGGGAGATGGAAAATGTGACTGAGTCCTTATACGGCTCAAAACCCATCTCTGGACAGACTCAGGCACATGAGTTGAATTTATACTCTATATCTACACTTAAGAGTCTGAGAGTAGCAGGTTCTCTTTTTTGGAGTCAAAACAAAGACTTCCAAATAGCTCCTAGACTATTCTCATTTGTGAATTGATTGTCAACTTGTTTCATATTACTTTAGGTATGTATTTTGAACATAAAATTGTCTTCTTTCCTACTTTTGTCATGCTTCAGGAATGGATTCGCTATTTTATTCTTACTAGTTTGTTAAATATTTTCTCAGAAATATGAATTCTGAATTTCAATTTTTTTAAAATAATGGTAAGCTTCCTACATTTATGAAAATTTCAATCTATTACATTAGGGGGGTGTGCTGCTTTTCCTTTCTTTTGAAAACATACTGTGATTGACAACCTATAAGTAAAATTTATCAGAGGCAGGTTGATGGATACAAAATTTATTCATGGCCACCTCTGCCTCTGTAACCAAAATTCAGAGAGGGTTTTTATTAGAACATCATAGGTGAATCATAGTACTCACTCACCCTCACATCTTCATGGATATACCCACACAAAAACCCAGTTATCTTTCTATTATAGACCTTTTCTGAGAGCTAATAAACCTGCTTCTGCTTTTTGTTTTTCTTATAAGTGCTCATTATTATTGATATTTCTCTATGAATTGTCCTATATTTACTGCTAATATTTATTTACTGTTTAATTTCTAAGCTTGTTTTTATTCTGACACTATTGGTCACCCTTCACAGAATTTCTTCTCTGAGTTTTCCTTAGATTAGCATTAGCATGTGGAATAGAGATTATGAGTATTCTTCATGAGTTTATAAGACAGCACTATAATAAGCTCGTGAGAGAGAATTAGAATATAATGAAGACTATTCTATTGGTCACAGCTGCCACATAAATAACTGACCAAGAAGATTTGAGGTCTCCATTGTTAAGATAATTTTCCTAATATGTTGAGAGAGAAAAATCATTCAATTGGACTTTATATAGGTGACCAATGTTTCCTTTGAACTCTATATACTTAGATTTCACACTTTATTTCTTTCTCTAATAATGTTCTTGAAGGTTCTCAGGATCACTCTTTTAAAAGGTGAGTGTCAAAGAGAGCAAGATATGGATTCACATTTGGGAAATTTTATTTGTACCACAGTCAATGCCCTTATGCTCATCAGTGGGTTACTGGAGTCACAATGACTCAAGCAGAGCTTGTATTGTGAGTCACTGTATTACTTACATTGAGTATACAGAAGGAGCTCAGTAAATATGTGGTGTCATTGAAAATATATTGTCTTTCTGACTAGAAATATTATCTGGTTCACCTTCCTATGACATATCTGTACCTGTTATCCAAACATTTTGTAGACAGCACCTTGTAATAAAGATTGAGAATTGATTCAAATTAAGTAAACATTCACATCAAACCCAAACCCCTCCTAATGTCTTTTTGTCACGGATACTATTTATAATCTCCTGAATCTCTTTCCAAGCAAAAGATATATTTAGTAGTATCAGGAGTTCAGAGTAAGTAGTAACATTCTTATGAATTATTTTATAACTCCCAAATAACCATTAAACAAAATTATCTAGGTTTCTTTAGAACTCTGTATTCTGGTCCTAAAACCAAGCTAGCTAATACACATGGACATGCTCGCAACACAGAGTTTCACTTTGCATTTTTCAAAACTTAAAACACTTCCACATGAGGAAGAAATTCTCTGTGCCTGAATGACCCAAATATGCTTTGGAAAACTAAGGCTAATCACCAAGAAGAGAGGCAGCATCATTCCCTAGTGGAAACAGCTAAAGGGATGGGATTCGGTACTATGAGAAGAGGAAAGGGAATATTATTCTACAGTTGTGGGTCATGAAAGCCACGTAGGATGAGATGACAGAAAAATTCTGTAAAATAATAACTCTTGCTTTCTTTATGATTTTTCTAGGCAAGTCTTTCCCAGAGTTATGGCAATTCCTAGCAACAGTAATGCCAGCAGCTTCTTCTTCATACTGATGGATCTCCCAGGACTAGAGGCTACTCATTGCTGGACAGCTATTCCTATCTGCTTTTCCTATGTTCTCTCTTTGCTGGGCAACATCACCATAATGTACATTATTAAGTCTGTGCCCAGCCTACACACACCTATGTACCTCTTTCTTTTTATGCTTTCAATGGCTGACCTGGGCCTCTCAGCTTCTACACTGCCTTCAATGGCCACAGTTTTTCTCCTGGGCCAGAGGAAGGTGGGACATGCAACCTGTTTTATGCAACTCTTCTTCATCCATACTTTCTCAGTCATTGAATCAGCCGTGCTGCTGGCCATGGCTTTTGACCGCTGTGTGGCTATCCGAGAACCTTTAAGCTATTCCACCATTCTCACAATCAAGCGTATTAGGGCCATCGGGCTGGCCATTGTGACCCGTAGTGTTGCCCTTCATCTGCCTCTGACTCTGCTCCTCAGAAGACTAAAATTCCAGGCTTTGAATGCTCTGTCTCATTCTTATTGTGTGCACCCTGATGTTCTAAGGCTGGCCAGTTCCAGCACTCTTGTGAACAGTGGCTTTGGGCTATTTGTTGTGCTTTCCACATTGGGGGCCGATGCTGTGCTCATCCTCCTCTCCTATGTGCTGATCCTGAAGACAGTACTGAGCATTGCTTCCAATGCTGAGCGGCTCAAAGCCTTCAACACCTGCATTTCCCACATCTGTGCTGTACTACTATTTTATACCCCGCTAGTCAGCCTGTCCATGATTCATCGCTTTTGGAAAAAGAAACTACCAGCTCAGGTATATATGCTTCTCTCCTATCTACACTTTCTTGTACCTCCCATGCTCAATCCAATTGTCTACAGTGTCAAAACCAAAGAGATTAGAGTCCGCATTCTGAAGATGCTTCACCCCCCAAAATTCTGAGCCACAGGGATAAAATACTGATTGTGATAGTCAGCCTGCTTAATGAAGACATCCCAGAGAGAAGGTAGAGTGTATTTTTCATCTGACCTATTAATAAATTAATTATCCAAAAGTACTAACTGAATACATTATGGTATTTCCCCAGACATCAGAACAGTCTTTATTCAATTAGAAATGCAATGATTCTCATTCTGCAAAAGTCAGTATCAGCTTGAAAAACCGAAAATTATTATAAGGGAAACTGACAGATTTTTGAGAGAGTATCATTTACAAGTAAAAGTAAACAGATTAGAAGAGTAGAGTTCAATGACATTTAAGATATCTTTAACTAAAAACCTAAAATCGTACAAAATTAAGCTCAAAAAGGTCCCACTTGATTGTACTTTCTGAAAATTTGGCAAGTATGTGAAATAAAAATATATTTTCCTTCTGCTTTGCATATCAACATGATCTAGCCCTTTGAATGAATTAAAGAATTGTTTCCCACTTCCTAATAGATATATCAAATATCCTGTGCCCTCATAAACTACATTGAGATGCTAGAATTTTTCAATGATAGATGCCTCATGCAACTCAATTTTCCCTACATGATTTAAACTGTATTTAAAAATCTAAGGAAAATAGACACCTTGGAAGTCCATTTTTATGAGAATTGACTAAGCTCTCATAAACAAGTTAAAACTAGAGAGATTGATTTGTTTGCCTGGGCATGGTCTTTTTCTTTCTGAACTAAATCTTCAGCTAACTTCTCTGATTAAATTGCTCTATTAAAAACATAAACAGTAACAGTTAAGTTAATATTTAAGTGCTAAAAATTTGTATCAGATTGTATGTAAAGTTATTTGCAATGTTATGGTGGAAAGGAGAAAACATATTATTAATATTTTATTTCTCCCCTACAGTCATTCATTTAAATCATATTTATTCATCTATGCTGGGCTACCTCCTATTTAAAGTATACAGAAAACAAAATAGAATATTGTTTACTTTATGTGAAAAGTTTAATTGTTAGGGGAAAGAGACTTGTAAACATATAATTCTCCAGTAAGTCACAGGTGCTTTGAAGGCAGACAGTATAGCTTAGAGGGAGGACATAAAGGAGGATTTCGAGAGACATTGCTTTGAATTGATGAATTTTAAGGGGAGACAAGAAAGATAAAATATGGAAGCATAGCAAATAAAGCCTTTTTTGATGTCAACTCATAAATTGGCTCCCTTTCATGGAGGGTAAGGAGAGAGCAAAGAAAGAGGCAGAGCATCCAAATTGGTAGGTGACAGGTTTAAAAAGCAAAGGAACTTACATATGAGTCATGTCTTGGGTGGCTATGAGATGAATAGATTTTAGCACTTGCCCTTCGGACTCTTAAAAGTTTAGATAGAGACCTTAGCTGGTTTCAGTCACACATACTATCCAGATGGTCTCAACAATATATTGCTCTCTAAAGGCAATATGTGTCCTTGAAAACTAGCTCCCATGTTGGAAATGGTGGACAGATGCACTCTCCAAGGACAGGATAAAGGGTAAGGAGCCTCCAATTGTCCATGTTCAGCTCTTGGAGCCTCCAATTGTCCATGTTCAGCAGTCACATCCTCTTTAATGACCTCCTCTAACAGTTCATCTGATCTCATCTCTCTATAGATTCTGCATTACAGAACACAAAAATTGTTGAAATGCACATTAACACTTTATAGATTCTGGCATCTGATCATTAGTTCATCTTGTAACTCTGCCTACAATACCCAATGCTCTTCCTCCTTCGATACCCCTCTACTACCCCCAACCCCACATATACAGATTTATTATCAAGGAACTGAAAATATCTTTTGTTACCCTTCTACCACACCCTGTTAGCTTAGATAACCTCTTCATGATCTTATAATAATTCACTCATGTCTATTTCACCCACATTTTAATTTTAACAGCTTTATTGAGACATACTTGACATATAATAAATTGAAAGAAATTGGACTACAATTTGATAAATTTGACACACACACACATACATCTATAAATATATACACTCATGCAGTCATCATCTCACTCAACATAATGAACATATCCATTACTCCCCAAAATTTCCTGTTGCCTTTTTATACTTCTTTCCAGGTACTTTTCTCCACTCAACTTGTCTCAAACACTGACATAATTTTATTACTACAAATTAGTTTATATCTTCTTATACCTTATATAAGGATATTCATAAAGTCTATGCTTGTTAATTTATTTGTTTGTTTATTTATTGCTTTTGGTCTGGCTTTTTTTTTTCAGCGTGATTAAATTGAGATTCATCCATGTGGTTCATACATTTTTCCTTTTATTGTTGAATAATGTTTCACTTTATAGATATACTATGACTTGTATTATATAGTAAAATGCCATGTAAATAAATTAAGTTATAAAAATTATATTTACCTTTATATTGACTGCATGTAGTACTCTGTATTCCTTAGCATAGGTACAAATTTATATCTGGTATCATTTCCTTTCATCCTGAAAAACTTTAACATTCTTTTCTAGTGCAACTTTGCTCATCTGAAATATCTTTATTTCTTTAATTGTGAAGAAAATTTACTGGATTAGAATTATAAATTGCAAGGATTTTTTATACCACTTTAAAACTATTAAATATTATTCCTTATTTTACAATAAATAATTATATACACATGACTATATGTCCATATATTTTTTTAAATATTTGAACATATTTATTATAGCTATTTTAGTGCTTTTTTCTTTTAATTCCAGAATTTCAGTTCATCCTGGATCTCATTCTATTGGATATTTGCTGACTTCTATTTTTCTTTTCTTTCTTTCTTTCTTTTTTTTTTTTTTGGCTATTTTTTTTACATGCCTGTGGGCATTGTAGATGTTATTTTTCTTTTTTGAGAAATCGAGTCATATTATCTTATAAAAAGAGAGTCTGATTTGATTTTGCAATACAGTTAATGTATTGCAGAATCATGTTGATGTTTCTACATCTTGGTTTTAGGCTTTATTAGAGAAAGTGCTTATCAGCCCTTACTCTTGAGTTACAGTATTCTTTTTAAATCACCTTCTATTCACCCCATAGGTGAGGGAAAAATTATCACCCTAGGGTTATAGGAATGGACTAAAGCACAGCACTTTACACTGGAAAGATAAAATTGACAGCAGTTTATTAGTCACTGATACTCACAGACTGGGGAAGGAGGACACTGCATACTATGCAAGGGATACATGGGGAGTTGCACTTGGGAAACAGAATGAATGAATTAGGGCTTCAGGAGACAGGCCTGTAATAACTGGAATGTGATGTTACTGCTCATTCTTGCAGGAGGATTTGACTGGGTTGTTTGAACATTTTCATGGGATGGGAGAGAAGTGAAACATGTTAGTTAGAGTGCATCTGGTCTGATTATTCAGGGAACTAGCCAGGTGAGGAGGCTTTTCCATTGGATGTGGGGCATATCTAGTGGAAGCAGAAAAATTCATGGTTAGGCTTTTCGATGCCCTTTCAGTTTCAGATATCAAAGTAGCACATGATATTTAATCTTAATTTCAGGCTTTATATCACATTCTTCTACTCCTGTGGTATGGTTTTCCAGAGTTTCAAATAAATGTCCAAAGTATTCAAAGAGATCTTTCCACTCTCCCTTATTTTAAGCCAAAGGTGTCCCAGGACTCTATGAATTCTAAAATCTTTATTCAATTTGTAATCCACCCTTTTTCTTCAGAGCTGTTCTCAGACAGGCTTTTTGGAGTCTTACCTTGTGAATTTGCAGTTTAGTATCTGGTGAAAAATTCAAGTGGTCACCTAAGCAGATTTCTAGGACTCTTTCCTCTACGAGTTCTTCTTATCCAATAGATGCTCCAAATTTTGATCCATCATAGTCTATCTGAAATCGGTTCTCTATTGTTACCCTCCAGTAAGGAGACTGCTATTCCTAATTTGCAGTCAACTTCCCTATCTGAGCTTGTAAAGTTCTGTCAGGCAGAAAGCTTGGATGAATCTGGAGTTCTTTTTTCTTTATTGCAAGGAGTCACAACTCTTCACTGTCTGTATTCCAATGTCATACATTTTATATATCTAGCCTAGAATTAGATTTGTTTCTTCATTGGAATACATTCTATATTCACTATTTCTTTATGACATATTTAATTGAGGTCTAAAGCTTTGGGGGCCTATTTCTGCATTCATACTCAGGGGTTTGACAAATGAGCACCAACAATAGTTTTATGGTTTGTTTTGCACTTATACAGTGAAACAAAAAGTTTAACATTTTTTTTTGCACAGTATGAGCTGCCTAACTTGGTTTACAATGCTGTAGCTTAATTTGTGATTTTTTATTTAACTACAGAGATATCTCCTCAAAGTTGGAAAGTCCTTTATTTTACTGTTGCAACAATAAAAAGTTTTTTTCACGGCATCCAAATGAACATAATAATAATAAAAAGATGAAATGGTTAGTGGGATCTTTTAGAAATAATAGTAAGTGATTTGCATATATTATATTAAATACTGATAATATTATTATGAAATAATAATAATATTAAAATAATAGGTAAGTATCTGGTCATAAAATCATTGTTATAAGTTTTTTTAATGGAGTATCCCATTTAATTTTCATAACAGTGATGTGCATTTGTTCCAATTTCACTAATGAGGAAATTAAAGTCAGTGAAAGGTCAAATAGCATACCTAAATTTTCAAAGATATTAAGTTACAGAGTTGAGACTTGAACCCACACAGTTAAACCCCAGTGCCATTTTTTGTTAACAGTAAATCCATTACCTCTCAATGGTCATAACATTGTATTTTACAGATATCAACGGTTAGGTTCAAAGAACTTGTGCAACTTTTAATGATCAGTGGAGACCATCTTTAACTCAAGTCTTTCTCATGTTGAAGCTTGTACTCTTAAATAGTCAATTACTTTTTAATCACAATGTAGGAGGATTCAGTAACTGAGACAGACTTGGACAGAGCTTAAATTTTTCTAGTCACAATGAAGTCTCTTTATACCCCATTGCAAAACTTGTCTGGTAGTGACATGGTTAAAAGCGGTTGTTGCCTCAAAGCCCATGATTCCTGTTGTGTTCGTCAAGAGATAATGTCCAGGAATTGGCTGATTTGCTGTAAAATTTCTCTTCATTGTGGACTCCCTTCAGGAGTACCCTGGAGGAAGGTGAGAAATGTTTTCAGCTCTTGTCTCCTTGTGGGTGAGCCAATAATATGGGGTCTGGAGATGAAAGGAGTAAAGCCATTTGCCAAGATTCTTATTAGTGCTCATTTAGAAACAGTGTTAATAATATGTTTTGAATTAAGACTCTGAAAAAGGACAGTGTGTTAAAGATTTAGAGAAAGAAAAGAGGCTTTTCATTTCAGTACCATTGGGGAGCTATTAGATGAATTTGCTGAAGAATTCCCCAAATGTGCTGCCATAATAGATAAAACCAATTAAATGGGTGATTGGGAGATGGGCTAATAACTCAACAGCAGAAGTCCTCCTTGCTTTATATACAGTCTGATATAGGTATACCTGAAGCTCCAAGTAGATGGATTATATGCCCCTCAAAGGGAGACAAGCTGAGATGAGGAAAAAGTTTGAGGAATAGGATAGTATGGGGAGTTGTTCATTTGTGAAGATAGTTTGAAAAGATAGCCTGTTGTTTGCAAGATGAAAAGTGACAAAATGATGATGTGAATTGATAAAACCAGGTGATCAAGATTAACTGTAATTCTTTTAAAATATTTTCATCTTTGTAAAACCTCCTTATATTTTGAGAATGGTAAGTAAATTTAGGGAAAAAATTAAAGGAGAAACAAATGTTAACAATTATTGTGTACTTTCTAAGTACTTTACAAGATGTAGGAACTCTTACATTCACTTATTTTATCATCAATTAAACCTATGAAATTAATATGTTCTGAGAATTAGTACAATTTACCCATTCCCATTTTTTAGTGTATATGAAAACTGAAATCAGCATGGTATATGTGAGTGTATGTATATAGTTTGAGAGAATAATCCTTAGTGAACATGAAACCAATCCTCTTATTATTTCTTATTATTCTCATGGCACAATATTGACTCAAATCTGTTTATCTAGATCTTAATGTGGTTGCAGAAGAAAATTAATATTTTAAAATATGCAATAAATATCCACCATGGTTTTCCATTTTGCTTGTTCCATGATGCCACAGGTTTATATCTGGTTGAAATTCTACTGACAAACTAAAAGGCATAATTTCTATAAGAAGGAAGCTCATAATGTATTCTTAACACTTTGGAATAATAGCTTTTGGAGTAATAGTTTTGTCTGAGTATTTCTCTTTTAGTGTTTTTGTGCTGAAGCCAGGACCAGAAACAGGTACCTTGCCTTTTCTCCTATATTCTTTTGCTTCTTAACATTAAATTCCTTTATTCAATAAGTATTTCTTAAAAATTAAAATGAGAAAAATCATCACACACACACACACACACACGTTCATGAAACTCTTCTTCCAGGCAGTCAGCTTAGAGCAATATTTATAAAACTAATATTCTTTACATATATAAACATCTTGGTGCTTTTATTTTAATAGATCTACTTTCTCAAACAATAAGTGAAATAAGGTCAGGAGGTCTGACTGCTTACACTACGAACATTTATTGAGCTTGTATATCTGCATTTAAAATTGATAGGTAAATTGAGGGATCTATCAGTTTGTTAAAGAAATGGTAAAGATTTTTCTCTAATTAAAAAAAAACTATGACAACATAGGGTGAATGTAGGCTGGAGAATTCAGATACAGATCATTCAGACATTTGATTTGAATGTACAGTTTTTCCCAGTCAATGTCCTCAAACATTTCTTCACCTTATTTCACATTTGCTCCATCTGTCAGTAACTGAACAGAAGCTTATAAATGTAAACATAGAAGGGGTAATACAACTTGTCCAACTCTTTATAGTAGCAAATTTTAGCTAACATTCAGGTTACCTTGTCAACAATTTTTTACTTTGCACAATAAATTACAAGGAAAAATAGAGTATCATTATTTATTGTAATTGCCATATGCTTTGGTCTGTAATGATTTGTGATGAGATTATTAGGGATATCCCAGTGAAAGAATCTGTGTTTGTGTCTGAGCATTGTTGCTTCTCCCATTTCAGAGCTTAGCACTGATGAGCAAGGTTTCTTTCTTTGTCTAAGTGTGTCCTTTTTCTCTTAATTCACAAGCTTTGTTTCTCTTCCACTTCCTTGCTTTAGTGGGCTTTCAACAGCATTATTGCACTTATCTTTTTACACAGCAATACTATACCTACCTATGTGTGCAGTGATTTTCACACTTTAGTTTGCATTTGAATCACCTGAACAGTTTGCTAAAAAAACAAATGTTGGGCTTCAATCCAAGAAACCTTGATTCAGTAGGTTTGGAGTGGGACCTAATGATTTGTATTAATTACAAGTTTTCTTGAGCTACTGATGCCACTGCTGATGCCCAAGGTCCACACTTTCAGAGCCACTAGATATATATTCAGCACAGAAGAGAATTACTCCTGCCCCAGCTCAGGTACAACGTAGTTTTCTTAAATAATTATGTTGGATATAGAAATTGTTTCTGTTTTCTTAACTCATTTATATCGCAATTCCAGCTATAACAGATACCTATCTCCTGGTTAACTTGTGTCCTGAAGCAACTCTATACATTCCCTACAAATCACTCACTCACCCATGCACCTACATATCTACAACTGTCTTGCTCCTTCTTACTGTTTGCTTTTTCTCCAATTATTCCCTTCTCAGAGAGCTATTATCTAAACTTTCAATCTTAAAAAAAAAACACATCTCTTTCCACATTTTTTTACATATTTGAAATAATATTGACTTATGCTTTTCTTATTTTGGGGACATTATTATTTTTTTCATAGTTCTATTTCCTGCATCTAGAACAGTTTATTTATTGAATGAAAATGCAGGCATCTAATCTGGAGGTGATAAAGTAGAATCCGAGAGGAAAATCAGAAGTGGCCATCATGTAGGACATTTTTAAAATATAGAAACTCATGGGAGTTTTTAATTTACTTTGATTTAAGGACAAAGTTTGTATCTTTATTCTGTTCAATGATATCTGACATTTGTCTTCAGCTATAAACAACACTATCCAGAGTAAAATGCAGTCAAACATAATTATTTTAAATCCTGAACACTCCTTTTATGATTCATATAATGTTAGCAAAGTTATATACTTGGGTTCCTAATAATTGTGGGTTGAAATGCTTTAAAATGGTATATGTTAAAAGGTTTCATAAAGTATTTTCTTGAAATACAAAAGTAATAAACTATTTTTGCCCATTTTTAGCAGTAGAATGAAAATGGAAGAATTCATTATTATGTGGACCTACTTTTCAAAGAGGGAGGAATGCTGAATTGTATTCCACAAGACATATGAGAAGAAAGGTGGTAAAATAAAGAAAAAATCAATGTTATCTGGAAAAAAACTCTCCAAATATATGATTAAATGAGATTTCTCAAAATTAAGTCTTCCTTTTTGGTATTTTTCTTTAATGTTTTGTATTTCTGAAAATTCCAGAAATCTTCCTTTGTTTACAATTAGAAAGGAAGGTAAAAAGCTTTTAAATTGAGTTCTCTTTCACTGTGTTCTCAGAAAATGAAACTCAAAATGGATTAAATATAGGGATATGGCTGAGGTGGCAGAAAGTGATTCAGTGGCCACAGTTCAAGAGAAAAAACACTGGAAAAACAAGATCTAACCCAAGGTTCCTTTATTTCTCCAAAAATTACTTTATAAGTGAATCTAAGTTCTGACTCTTTGACAAATAAATGTCTTGTTCTAGCTTTTACATCCTCATCAGTATAATGTTGAATAGTTACCAAGAAGCTTTAAATTGTCTGTTCAATAATCTATTAGTTAGGAATCATTCTATTTAATGTTCTACATGCACAGTTTCATTAGAGAATGGATCATATTTGGATAAATGTCTATTATTGCCATAGCTTGGCATTTTAAATTGTCTGTATGAAATATTGTATTTGTGTGTTTACACAGGTGGACTAACAAGTTAAAAGGACTTTTTAAATTCATTTTAATTATGGAAAAATATGTCTTTCTGCAAAATTGTCATATTCACCACATGGTAGAAGTAACTATATGGAAAGGCAGTGTGAAGGAGAAACTTACAGGGAGTGAGAAACCTTGCTTCTGGCTCCAGATCAGACATATTAACTGCCCTGAAAGCTGGAGTTCATTCCTCAAAATGTAGAATGTAGAATGGAAACAATACTGTCTTAGTCCCTTTTAAGAGCTATGTTTCGAATCCTGATTTGGGGGTAAATTTTATTGTGTGACTCCTGAGACAAGTTTACCATAAGATTTCTCTTAATAATTCAAACTCACTTATTTTTTAAGGGCATCTTATCTATGAATTAGGGGAAATACTTGGGCAAATCACAAGGCCATGGTTATTTTAGAAACATTTTGGGGAGTCTTTGCAATGTCTTGGGTTATAGAACAAGTTCTGACACAGCAACTCAGATTCTAGGGCCTATAATTGCACTTCTGACTGGAGTTCTGTCCTTCCAGGTCATCATGTCAGACTCCAACCACACAAGTACTTCTTTCTTCTTAACAGGCCTCCCAGGCTTTGAGGCTGTGCACGCCTTGCTCTCCATTCCTTTGTGTGCTGTGTATGTGGCATCTCTGGCAGGGAACAGCCTGATCCTGTGGGTGGTGAAGTCAGAGCCCTCCCTGCACCAGCCCATGTACTATTTTCTATCGATGCTGGCAGTGACCGACCTGGGCTTGTCTGCCTCCACTCTACCCACCATGCTCACTGTCTACATGCTGGGTCTCAGGAAGGTGGAGGTGGATGTGTGCCTGGCCCAGCTCTTCTTCATCCACACCTTCTCCATCATGGAGTCCTCCGTGCTGCTGACCATGGCCTTTGACCGTGTGGTTGCCATCAGCAACCCTTTGCGCTATGGCACCATCCTCACAAGTCCCCGGATTGCCAGCCTGGGCCTGGCTATCATGGTGCGCAGTGTCAGTCTCCACATCCCAGCCCCCATCATGCTGAAGAAGCTGCCTTACTGCCGCAATCGCCAGCTTTCCCACTCCTACTGCCTGCACCCAGATGTCATGAAGCTGGCCTGTGCCGACACCCACATCAACAGTGCCTATGGCCTCTTCGTAGTGCTCTCCACTCTGGGTATGGATGCCGTGCTCATTGTCCTCTCCTACGGGCTGATTTTCCACACAGTGCTGTCCATTGCCTCCAAGGCTGAGCGCCTCAAAGCCCTCAATACTTGTATCTCCCACATCTGTGCTGTGCTGCTATTCTATACACCTATGATTGGCCTGTCCATGATCCACAGATTTGGGAGGTGGGCTTCCCCATGCAGCCGTGTACTGCTCTCCTATCTTCACTTTCTCACACCTCCGGTGCTCAATCCAGTGGTTTACACCATTAAGACCAAACAGATTCGATTGAGGATGTTGCGCCTATTCCGGTCAGGCGGGGCTGGCATCGGAGACTCTCAGGGTCATTGATTCTTCTATAGAGAGATAAAAGGCAGAAGAAGCTTTACTCATAGTTGTTTAATGAGACAGTGAACATAAAGGGAGCCCCATAATGAGAAGAATGTCAGAGGCAGTATCATCTTCCACGTGATGTTCCCACTTATGGGAAGAACTAACAACAATCTTAGTTATTAATTTTTCATTAAAGTTTTATTCAATATCTACCATGTTAAATACTCTTGTTATAGACCCTTGTTATATAACCAAAGTATGGCCTCCATTTCAGGAGAAAGGCTCTTATCATTTAAGGCCTGAGAAGGTAACTGTTATTCTAACAAAAGAAACTCTAAAGAATAACTAGAAACTGTACAAATGTATAAAAATAAATACAGTGCTTTGCCTGGGGGTTAGGAGAAAGAATTATTGGCAAATGGGGTGATGTTTAGAATTCAGTGATATTAGAAGTATTTTTGAAAATACCCACTAAATATAATCCCCATGAGGAAATGTATTCTTTCTTTCTCGATAACCTTGCATCCTCTTTCCTGAATGTAGTGCTTTCCATATATTAGGTATTTGGTTTGTATTTTCTGAATATAAGATAGATTAAATGAGTGGGTTACATTTTTGAGCAAAACTTCTAGCTAAGATAAAATGTTCAGGTAGTTTCAGATATATTAGAATCAAGCCCACTTCTTACTTCCATTTTTAAAGTATTCCATCTTATTTTTATGCCTTTGCTAATTTTAATAAAGCATTTTGTGTAATTTCATTTTATCTCCTCAGTGTAGCAATTATATATTTTTGTTTTTTTACGGTTACCCTTTACTTTACAACATACCTTTTGAATAGTCTCGGTCTACCTTCAAACGTCTCTATCTCTATACTACTCACATGTAATGCAGGCATCTGATAAAAAAAAAAAAAAGTATTCCTGATTCCCCCTAATATCCTTTGTGATACTGTCAGAAGGACTTCTTTTAATATTTCATTGTGGGAAGGTTGGCTAGCTTGCATGTGTGCATGAATTGATTTTTTTTTTCTTTCTCCTTTTTGGTTTGATAAAAGCTGCACCTGCATTTCTCCTTAAGATATGAAGAATATTCTCACTGCATATGAAATTCTAGGTTAGTGATTTTTTTCTTTAAATATGTAAAATATTTCGTTCTACTTTCCTCTTGCTTACATTATGTCTGAGAACTTTGCTGTAATTCTTATCTTAGTTCCTATATTGATAAGTGTTCCCTCCACAACAGTGGATTCTTTCAAAATTTTCTTTGCCTTTGGTTTCTTCAGTTGAATATACTTTGACTGGTGTTGAAACAGATTTCTGGATCTGTGGTTTGGTTTCAGTCATTAATTATGGAAAGTTCTCATCCATTATTGTTTCATATATTTCTTTTGGTTTGTTTTCCTTTTCCTCTTCTGATAATCAAATTACTTATATATTATACACTTGCATATTGTTCCATAGTTCTCGAATGTTCTATTCTGTATTTTTAACTCTTTTTTCTTCCTCTTTGCACTTTAATTTGGGAAATTTCTATTGATTAACTTTCAAGTCGATTTATTCTTTATTGTCTATTGATGAGCTCATCAAAGGCATTCTTCATTTTTTTTTGTAGTGTTTTTTCATTCCTAACACATCGTTTTGCTTCTTTCTCAGGGTTTCTGTCTCTTTGCTTATAATATCCATTATTTATTTTTTCACATTTACTCTTTTCATTAGAGCCCTTAACATATTACTTATAGAAGAATTTTCCCACTCTTACTGCCTGCATCCAGATGTCATGAAGCTGGCCTGTGCCCAACAGTGCCTACGACCTCTTTGTAGTGCTCTCTATGTTGAATGTGGATACAGTGCTCATTGTCCTCTTTTATGGTCTGATCCTCCACACAGTGCTATCTATTGCCTCCAAGGCTGAGCGCCTCAAAGCCCTCAACACTTGTGTCTCCCACCTCTGTGCTATGATGCTCTTCTGCGCATCCCTCATTGGCCTGTCCATGATCCACAGATTTGGGAAACAGGCTTTTCCTTTAAGCCCTTTGTTGCTCTATTATCTGCACTATCTCACACCTCCACTGCTGAACCTGATTATCTACACTATCTCACTATCTAAACTAAGGAGATCCGAATGAGGATGCTGTGTCTCTTCTGGTGGAATAGAAGTAACAATAGAGATAAGGAATGTAATTAAAATCTTTGCTGGATCAAAGCAAAGGCAAGGGATATTTAGACATAGTTGTAGCTTAATCAACAATTTTGTACTTGGCAGATTATACAGAGTACCAATGAAAACGAATTCACTCTCTCATGGTTAGATATAATCCACATAGTTATCTATGTCTTTCCTAAAAACATACTTATTGAATATTTACCTTATGTTCTGAACTCTGCTATGGTCTAGAGATCAAAAGAGAATTAAGTTGCTGCCTCTGTTTAGAAAATGAGCTTCATCGTCTTTGATATTCACATATGAGTCTACTTTTATGATTCAAGTTTTCAGAATTAGGTAAAATTGCTTAGGAGAATGAACGAGTTTCAGAAAATCTGAAACTTAGACTATTATTCTTGAAAGGGTAAGAGGAGGCTGGCATTGTAGGTCTGTTAAGTCAGAGATAAGACATTTGGAATATTTGCATTCCCAGTAAATGTTATCTGTGTTGACAGAAATCACCTGAGTATGGTATTACACTTTATACAGAAATGATTCACAAGAAGTATTTACTAAATGAATGAAAAAAATAATCATTTATTAAGATTTGCAGAAAAAATTTGTAGCAAATTTAAAATGTTCCTGAAGAGAGGGAATATAAGATATAAAAGTATAAATATCTTATCCTCAAATGCTCTTGATTGTCATGCAGAGTATCCCAAGATTTTGCTATTCTTATACAAAAGAAAAATTATGAGTGAAAAGGGAAAGAAGAATATAGTCAATAATATTGAGATAAGTTTACATGGTGACATGATTATTGGAATTAGTGGGGTTATCAAATTGTAAGGTATAAAAATATCAAATCACTATATTGTACACCTGAAACAGATATAACCAATATAATATTGTATACCAACTATATTAAATAAAAAATTTTTGAAAAAAATGGTTGGACAATTACTCTGCTATTTAAATCTTTAATCATTGTCCAGAGTCACCAAGTAAGGAAAAATTATCAGAATGGAAAAAAAAATCATGCTAATTTACCATTAATTGGAAGCCAAACTTCTAATAACTTATCCATCTCGAATGTAACACAGTACTCAATGGCAAGTGAAATAATTATTATGAGACTTAAATGTGTGTATTTTTTCCTTACTTGGCGACTCTTATTCAGGGGAGGAATAAACTCAAAGTCATATATTTGTATAGCATATTACAGAAGATATTCACACTAAATAACATAATAAATATATTGCTGATTCTGCCAAGAATCTTTTAAAAATACCTAAGTTTTTGCAGTAGAACTCACTGAAACCTGGTAAATACTAATATTATCTAAAACTATTTATTAGGAAGAAATTCCCACCCAGACTAGATATAGTAAGAGCAATGTTTTTTGCAGGTTGGAGAATATTGCCTTCAGTAAATCTTGCTTTATATTTCTTTGTTAGGCTGAAAACAACAGGGGAAAGAACAGAGTTAGAGATCTCAGTGCTCATGCATGGCACTCCTGTAGGCTCAAATACCTCTCCTATGGCTGGGTCCAGAGGACTAGATCCCCCAGAGGCACAGTTGAGGGTGTGTTGGCCCATTAAGAGCAGTCTTGGAACTCGCACTTCTTATCTTTGTTGACTCTCTTTGCTATCACCTGTTTTAGAGATGTTTAGTCCCTAGAATGTGTTTGGAATATACTGGAAGCATAACTATGTGTCCTTATTTAACCCCAATGGGAATATTGTTATTTAGCTGAGAGGAAGTTTAACTGATAAGCAAGGGGACAAACAGTCCATAGCCTATGGAAATATAAAGAGCCATAGCTGGGGAAAATAGTTCAGCAAATGGCTACTTTGTGGAAAAATCTACTGTATACTTCTGGAAGGAGATTCAAAATTCATTCATCAACTCAAACCTTCGTGTGCTTCCTCCTTCCTTTATCTCGTATTATAGACAGTGATGTAGGGTGGAAGAAGGGGACAATTTCAACTCTCTTGACAGGAGAAAAGGCTCTTAGAAAAAGGAATTTCTGGGGAAAGAGTAACGGCTGGAGCAGAGGTGAAAAGGAAAAAAACAGTGCGAGGCCTGAGAAAGGCGAATGTGAGAGAAGTGATACCAGAGACAGGGCCGGGCTCAAGAAGGATAGTGGGCACCAGCCAGAAAAGGGGCAGCTCAAGAGTTTTTTAAAAAGGGGGTGGGGGGGCGGGAGTTGGGAGGAATAATCCAGCACTGGGTTCAAGGACTGTGGATACTTCACAAGGGGTGGGACAGAGCCACACGGGTTGGATGGGTACAAGAAGGTTAGCAGAGAAGGGACCTGATTCTTAGCTTTGCGGTATGTAGGCACCACCCTCACTTGCCTGCTGGATCCAGGCCACCATGCCACTGCTGCCACCAGGCTTCTGCACTTGCACTTACTCATCAGGGCTTTCCCGCGCCCCTCCTGCTCATGATTTCCCAGAAGCACTACCGTGGCCGGACTTGCCCCTCTGCCCTGTAGCACCTCCTCATTGGTGGAAAAGATCACTTCTCCCAGCCAATCTCTGGCCTTAACACCCGTCTCCACCCCTCAGACCAAGTCTCGGCAATACCCGATTGGTTAGAAGTGGAAAAGCTCGCTCCCCATCTCACCTCAGAAAATTGTGTTAGCCAAGATAGGAAAGAAGCCTCTGACAGGAGTTTTCTTTGTTGAACCTACTGGAAAGATACCTGCTAACTGGGAACCCAGATTGGCCACAGGCACCACCATGGCCCCGTTTTCGTTAGTTTTAATGGTGTATAAATCTCTGCTGCGTAAGGTATGGCTTTGCTTTAGAATTCTTGCTGTCTAGAATATGATTCTCTTACTGGAGTTAACCATAAATTTCACATGGTATGGTTCCATTGCTAATATTCTAATACCATAGAGATTTCCAGGCTATATGAACCAGACCGCTGGTCTGTGTACACTGCAGCCAAAACTGGCTTCATAACTCTTTGCTGCTTTGGACCTAACTCAAAGCTTAAAGTCCTTCCTGTCACTTGATAAATAGTTCGAATAATTAATCCCAAATGCAAAATATGTTCTCTAGTACATGAAAAGGTATACCACAAATTGCGCTTTATTTTTGTGGTAGGAAATGTGAGATGCAAACATTCATCCTTTATTTTGGAACACATGCTTTATCAAGGGTTCCAATGAAGTTTTCAGTTATGGTTCTACAATAGCTCTTACCCACTGGCCAAGAAATGAATGTGGAGTTTCTGCTGACTGCTATGTAAATCCTTTCCAATTATACTTTTGGGAAGCAGATAAGTGTTGCATTTTGTTAATCCATTATAAATCGAAGTTGAAGTAGGCCTCTATTTAACCTTTCCTCTATTTTCTCTCATTATGATAAATGGATATGATGATGCTTTGGGTTTCTGGTATTATGTCAATTCAGAATATGAGTCCAAATGCCTTCGTAATATGACTTCTGTGTAGGAGGACTGGAAGATTTATTTCCAAATATACTTGCAATTCTGTTGCAATATTCTTCCTCTCAGTCAGTGGATTCTGGATCTGGAAACTGAGCAAAAAGTCGTGATATTTCTATTGAGGTAGTTTCCCTCAGTCTCCTCGTGACCTATTTTTTTTGTTGTTTGTTTTGTTTTGATTGTATAGATTTAGAAATAACTTTCTTAGCCAACATTTATCTGGCCCCTAGGAATGCCATATTACATTACACATCTCTCTCTGTGTCTCTCAGTCTCTGTCTCTCTCTTTGTCTTCCTTATTCTCCCTCTCCTCCTTCCCTCTTTCCCTCGTTTCCTCCCTCCATTCTCTCTCTCTCTCTCTCTCTCTCTCTCTCTCTCTCTCTCTCTCTCTCTCTCTCTCTCTCTCTCTCGTCCCTTGGCCACTCATATGACCTTGATATCATTACTAAAAGTGTTACCATCTTGTTTTAGATGATTAAGTGCTGTCACTTTACCTTTGTTATTTCTGTGTCTTGTACTTCCCAGTTTTGTAAAAGTACATGCTACCTTTATCATAGACTATAGAGACCAGTCACCACTGGACTTCTCAGTGATGCTAGCACCTCTCTCATCAATGAATTCTTCTTGCTTCATTAAATAAAATACCTTCTTGTACCTTCCATGGAGCATAGTTGGCTAGTGGTTTATTGGTGTTTTACAATCTGTTTATTTTATCATGCCCAGCTCTCTTGGAATTTAGGTAAATTTCTGCATCAAGTGAGATGGGATTTTCAGCAGTTTTTTTTTCATTCAGTATAGATCACCATTTTCCCAAGCTTCCAAGAACCACACTAACCATATATTAGCACCATCTCCCAAGGTTCTTGCAAAGAAGTTAAAGCTTATGTCATAGGAGATTGCTCTCATATCAATAAACTTTCTCCATCAGACTTGTAATTCATTCCCCCAATATTGTTGTCATTTTGTTTTCTTTCGCTTGATAATCTGAGTTTTCAAGTTTTACAGGTGTGCCACCTCGTATATCTCCACTCTATGTCTCTGTGTCCCACTCTCTTCCAAACAGGATCCTGAACTTGATATAGAAGCTTTACAAAGTTGGGAAATTTCACTGTCCTTGGAGCTTCACTACTCCTATGTGTTCTCTGCTCTCTAATTATAGTAGGCAAGAGTCCATTATATTCTTCCAAGGAGGTCCTCTTTAGGGTAAGTCTTCCAAGGGGATCCTCTTTAAAATAAAGCCTTCCGGTTTTACTTTAAATTATTGATTAATAATGGTCTCATTTCATTGTCTTTCTTCATTGCCTCAGTAGTCCTCAGCATGGTCATGCAATTCTGTGGTCTTAAGAATTATGAATAATATTTTTGGTTTGTGTAGCCTTCTCCAAATGCATCTGCTACAACTCTCCTTTGCCCATTTTGTTCCCAGCACACTGATTTTCGAACTGTCCATAAGCAACCTGAGCTTTTCTCTATCCCCAGGTTTTTTTACTTCCTCTTATTGTTGTATGTATTTTTCTATCCCCAGCTTTTCGAAAAATATTTTCATTATATTTGAGACCTCTGCTCAAGGATAATATGATCACACTATCTAACATAGATCCTGTCCTCTATTCTCTCAGAGTACCTCATCAATTTTTATACCACATTCTCAAAATGTAAAATTATTTGCCTAATTTTTGTGTTGAATAATTTATTTTACACAAATTCTCAAATGCTCACTCTCTACTACATATATATTATATGAAATAAAGGGCCTATATGCTTCATATCAACTTTATTTGTTACTTCATTATCAGAACTTTCTACCATAACTGGGTCATAAAAGAATTCTAGTATTCATTCACTGAATCTTCTTTAATTAAGCTTCTGGATGAACTATTGTGCAATTGGTAGCCTAGATTTCTGACTGCTCCAGAACATGTGTTGCCATTGGTCTAGAAATAGTTGTAGATACTTCTTCAATATTAACTAAAATTCACACGCATCAAAAACTTTACCTATGAGAATTGGACCTTGAGCCAAAGGCACCCCTTTCATCATAAGGAGACCTATGCAGACTTAGAATAACTATAACTAGAAGATGGTTCTGAAAACATGCCAATCTAGTTTTTTTAACTAGACTTTTTTCCTCTTTCTTGGATATTTCTCTTTCCTATGTTCACTGGCAAATTTTCATCATTTGCCATCAGAAGTAATAAAAATAGACACCTAAATAGTCAAATTATTTTAAATTCAGTCCTCTGGATTTCAATTTAAACACTGCTGCTGGATAATTTTTCTTGATTCCAGGCATTAACTTTTTAAGTTACAATAAATTAACTCCAAGGGAACTAAATCACATGTATTTTTTTTTTAAGTGGCAAAGTTATTTTTTTTTTTTAATGTCAAACTTACTATCAATGTCTCCAATTATCATTTAGGAAACTGAGATAGAGAGATAACATAACTTGATAAAGATCAACACAAATGGCACATTGTTGTTTTGGGATTCAAAACTGAGCAGTATGGCTTGAAAGCCAGTTGTCTTAGACACTGTTGCTTCTTTTAGAATTATATATACATAAATATATTCCATCTTAACCAGGACAATCTAAAATAGAGGATAATAAGTTTAGATAATCAGAAATACAAGCACACAGTTAAGGCTTTCCTTTCAAAGGAGAAGGTGCGAAATCTTATAGCAGTCAGAAAAAAGGGGTCATGCAGTACCTGATACCTGATAACCCACTTATTCAGAAAAATTAAATTTAAAAATCAAGAGAAAATGTGACATGTCACTGAATAACTACAAAACTACAAATTGAGAGACATACTTGATGTAGAAGAGATTGGCAAAATATGCAACTATGATCTAAATACAAAATCATTTGGGTCATCATCAAGACTCATGTATATCTTAAAGAAAACATTGTAATTATATTGCATACTCATAATGGCTAATCATCCGTGATATTCCATAGAAATACAAGTCATTAAACTTAAAAAAAAGAAAAAGGAAAAGGGGCAATATCACAGTCAACGGTGGCTAGAAAGATGAATTGTGGAGAAATGCCAGAACAGAATGTGTCTATTTTATAATATAGGTTGTGAGTAAATGGGATTAGAGTGTGTAAGATCATCAACAAATGCGAGAGAGAGCTACAGATATTCTCAAAGAATATCAATTAAATCAATTTGAACCACATTGAAGAAACAAAAAGGAAAAACGGTAGGATGATTTAGGCTATCAATAAGTCTTGTGGGGAGTGTTTGTGGGACTAAATATTATTTAGAAACTTTAAAAGGATTCTACCTAGATAGCATAAACTAATGTCACAAAAAATTGCAAGAAGGCATCTGGAAGGTATATCATGACAGTTTCTTCATCTGTATTCAGAAGACATCTCAATTTCCATGGTTATAGTCGAAAATACTTTCAGTCTTATTATCCAAGAGATATAAACAATCCCATTAATTAATACCTCCATATGTATTGCAGCTTAGTGAAAGTCAGAAAAAATGAGTCAATAACAACACCTCTGATAAAGCTGATAAGACTGACCAGGATAGTCTGTGAGAGCAAACTCAACAAATAAGATCACATAATAGTTGAGATGTTGCATTATGAGGTAAATATATTTTCTGAGAATAAAACTAGTCACTGCTAACTAATGCTTTAAAAATCACAAATAGAAGATGTAGAGATTCAGTAATCTAAAAAGAGAGTTATGTCTTTTTTTTTTTTACCCATAAGTTTTAGAAACTTGTTAAGTGAAGAGTTAGTTGTTTTAAAATTTGTGAGAAGTCAAAACTTGGAAGAATCAATCTCTTATCCTCTTGGTTCTTATGCCATACATAATTGGATTCACCAAAGGTAGATGTTAGCCACAAAGATATGAATATGGTGCCCAAACCTGTGAGTAAGAAAGGAGAAAAAGGCTGGAGTATAGGCTACTAAGATCACACACACATGAGATCCATAGGTGCCTGAGGTCTTGAGCCAAGCAGCTTTGAATGGAAGGTGGAAGACAGTGTAAAGGATGATGACATAGGAACATAGAATTAATAAGAAATCTAAACCTCCAGTAAGGAAGGCTGAAGTTAAGCTGTATATTCTGTAGATCCTGGTCTTTAAACAAGCAAGTTTTATCAGAGGGATGATATTCGTTCTGCAGTAGGAAAGCCACCAAAGCATGAAGGATTGAGGACTGAAAAGCAAAACCCCATAGAAGACAATAGCCATCCCCAAGTTCTTGATGACTCTGTGTCAGGACAGTAGAATGTCTCAAAGGATTGCAGATTGCCACATACCTATCAAAAGCCATGGCCAAGATAAACCATGAAGCCATGCTGCGGAGTGAATGAATAAGAAATACTTGTATAAGGCAGCCTTCAAAATAGATCTCCCTGTCATGGAACCAAAAAATGCTGAGGATTTTGGGCATAGCAGTAGTGGAAATAATCAAGTCAGCCACAGAGAGCATACAGAGGAAGAAGTACATGGGCTCATGCAGGTTGGAATCTATTCTAATAATAAATAGAATAGATAAATTTCCCAGGAGAGCACACAGGTAAACAGGCAAAAAGGGACTGATAGCCAAGCATCTATGGCTTCCATCTCTGGAATGCCAAGGAGAAGAAAGGTATTGGGCTGAAAATTGGTATTGTTTGACAACAACATGATGAAAACTGGCTGCATTCAGCTATTGAATAGTGGAGATTCTTTCATATTTATGTGTCCATTTATTTAATGATGTTTTTATTTATAAATTTGTATAAAATACCTGACAATATTTTGTGCCCTAAGGGTAAAATGATAAATAGGACCCAATCCCTAACTTTAGATATTAGCATTATAGTAAGGGAGAACTGGTGCAAACCAATGATTAAATTCCCATATGATTAATGCAGTAAATTTATATGAATACGTAGGTTTATGTCTCAACAATTCGGAATACTTATTCCACTTGTACAAGGCAGAGGATTCGTAGATAAGATGCTAATCCTGTTTCTGACACATTCTGTACCTTTAAAATAAAGAGCAAATTATGAGTTAAATAAAGTTCACAATCATAATACTCTAACATTAATTGTATTATCCTAATTTAAAATGTATTTGTCTAGAACTCTTTGTGAAATATGTTAAAATGGCAATGACATAGAATAAAGAGAACAGAAGATTCTTTCCTAAATTTCACTTGACTGTCATTAATCAAGATGCATTTGTAAATAATTTTAATTGCACATATGCCAGATTCTTTTTTCAAGGTATAAGAGCTATAAGAGTGACAGCAAAAGGTCCTAAACCATACCACATTCTGCATCTGTGTCCTCACAATATGCAAAAATTAAGAGCCACTTTATGTGGCAGGTAACTATTTTTAAACCAGAAAATAATCATCCTCTTTTAATGAATAGCCCATTTCTCCTCCAAACATCTCCTCTTTTCTTCATTCTTTTCATCTAGAAAATTTAGACTGCAGAGTGGAAAAGTTGCAAAATCTAGTAATATATAGCTAAGCTCTGGTTTGCTCATCAAATCCCACTATTAACTCTGATGACATTTTACATACCAGATATACAAGAACAACAATATTGGCACATTGTACCCTTAGAGAGATACAAATCAAAGCAAACAAATGAACAGCTGAAAATACCGGAAGTAGGCCTGAAAAATAAAAAATTGCACATTTTATCATTATTATTTTAATATAAGTGAAGAGGTGATTGAGCGGAAAAGTCCATCTCTGTTAGGAAATATATAGAAGTTGCATATCTTCTCAGAGGAATGATGTCTGCATTCACTCGGCAGTGTGGTACGCCTTAGCTGTCCGATCTGGATCCTTACCCGCAGAGGCAGGGCCGCATCTCTGTGACCTCTGGCCTCTACCTATAGCTAACACTTACTATGGCACCTTGCAAAGTGCTTTAACTCCTCCTTGCCTTCCTTCCTTCCTTCATTCGCTACTAACCTAATAAATGGCAGCTGCACACCAGGCGCTATTCTAGCACTGGGGACTTTGTGGTTAGTAAGGCAAGAGTCTTGTCCTTCTGGAGCCTGCGTTCCTAGCAAGACCCTGTGATGTATGATAGTGCCCTCTCCTCAGGAACGGCCACATATTCAATAAGTGGCAGAACTGGAATTCAGATTCATATGATGCCTCTTGTCCCTCACACCACGCCCTGCAGAAATATTTGTGGATCTGAAAAGGAGAGAGGAGAACAATTATGTGTCACTGTTTAAAAAGCTGTGACGCCCTTTGCCACCTCTATGTGCTCAGGAAGTAAATAGAGAAACTAAGTCTTTCACCCAAATTGGATCTCTATTCCGAGGGCCCATGTCGCTTTATCACAGAAAACTGAACAGAAAGCAGCTCACATTTATCGAGGTAGACACATCCGCACACTTTACTTTTTAAAAATCATTTGAAGGAGGTGCTCCTCAACACCTCTTTCAAATGTAGATCAGAGAGCTTAAAAGTGTTTATAGTTGTAAAGCCTAGAGGATGCCATTAGCATAGGAGAAGAAATAAAAATATATTCAATTTTGGAGTAAAAACCACTGAGCAAGGGTAAATTTTTCTCATTTGAAAATAAATAAGAGAAAAAACATGAAAAGAAAATTATTTGGTAATGAATTTGGAAAGTGGCTCGATTTATTTTGAATAATACCTTTACTTCAGCAAATAAAATGGAAGTTTAGATATGTGAAGGGTATACGAAGCACATAATTGTACAATTAAATTTGTTTTTTAGAACAATTCAATTAAAGAGTAAATCAAGTTCAGGACAACATACCTTTATAAAACTGAAATATGAGAACATATGCCATCTGTACGGCCCAATTCCAATTCTAAACTTTGTAGTAAATTCATAGGCTATATTGATTGTATTATATTAATGATGAAAATAAAATAAATACAGAACCATTAAATTTAAAAATTTAAAATAACACCAACAAAACCTAGAAAACATATGGTGATGGAAGGAGATTTGACTTTGGGTGGTAACACACGATGTAATATGCATATGACGTATTATTGAATTGTATGTTTGAAACCTATATAATTTATTAACCAATGTCAGCCCAATAAATTTAATTTAAAAAAGTAGAAAAGGGGATGATAGAGATAAGAAAAAAAAGTGTGATTAAGCACAATAGTAGTAAAAATAAGAGCATGACATTTAAAAAAGGACCAAACATGACAAAATTGTACCAAGTTTAATATAAAAACTATAGAGTTAAAATTATGTGAATTTAGAAATACAAAACAACAGACAATATATTTGCTACGATATGTCACATACATTGCACATTAGTAAATAAATTGGCCTGCACAGTAAGCCCATTATATCTTCTGACAGAAGAATAATTTTCTGTCCAAAGATTATCTTCCCAGATTCATCAAACCCTAGACTCACCATTTTTTTTGTCTTCATTTTCTTCTGGAGACTTAGTGACTGAGGCCTAAATTAGAAGCTCAGATTTTTTTGTGTGTGTGTGGTGGGGTGTAATAAAACAAAGGACTCAAACAGCCTGCATCCTTCTTGGGACACCATCATTTAGTCTGTCTTCCTGGAAGCCCATTGGATGCAAAACTTAGAATTTCTTCCTCTTTGTCCCATTGCCAATACAGGAACTGACTTTTCTTCAGTATATCACAAAGCTTCTGCTTCTCACTTCAGCAACAATGATCTATAATTCAGAGATGATATGTGCAGATAAGTTGCAGAATTAGAAAAGAGAGTAAAACTCACACAGTCCCTATCTTCCCAGGTACTTCTTTCTGTATCACAGCCTAGAATTCCTCACTCAGCTCCTTTTAAATATCTCAAATAATTGGGCTTATTCTTGAGTCTGTTATACATACACCTACTCGTGATATGTATACTTTGCCCTAGGTTTTGACTAAACAGAAAGTGAAGGGGCTGTTACTTTTATGTCTCTTCTTTTTACTAGCATTAATTATTCTTATAAAACTCAACTGGATGACATGACTTTCCTAGAGACAAGATCACGTGGGAAAAGGAAAACTCTAAAGCAAAGTGAGATCTGGTGGTTCAAGAAATATCACAGTTGATTCAGATCCTGAATTGATAGAAGCAAAGAGAAAGATGTAATAAAAAAGATTTTATATCATCTTGTCAATAGAATGAGGATTTTCCTTTATAAAAGACATTAATAATCACTCCATCATTTCTTCACCTCCTACTCTCATAGGATATTCATTTTAATCTTTGTATGTTATTCTGTTTTCTGATCCCTTTGGCCTACTGATCCCCAGGCCCTTGTGTTCCACATCTTTGATGATGAAGGGAGATATTGAGATGGTTATGTTATCCCTGACCTTACCTGTCCTGTATCACCAGAAGCTCTTGGCCTATTTTTATTATCATCTACTGCTTTTTCAACTAACTTCAACTATATTAACAGTTCTAGGACCACAGCCTCCCAGGACCCAAGAAAGTGGCTCAGGAGTACGTGGGTTCCCTGTGGAGCCCAACATACTCCAGAGCAGAGACTCTTGAGCAGAAGATAGACCAAGTCTTCAGAGTTGTCCCCCCAACTATTTTTATTAAAGACTCAAGAAGAGGGAAGAAAACAGATAATTTCTTCATTGCAATCTGCCTTGCTATAAAATCTTAACATGTGGTTGCTCAAAAATACTTAGTTTACTGATATGCTTTTTACACTGTTATTTCAAATTTATAAGCACATTGGCTTTACATAATGATTTTTGACTGGGTTAAGTATACATCATTCTTAATTTTCTATGAGAAAATATGATGTAACAAAGACTTTTCTCTTGGTGTTATTTTCGATAATTATAAATTTAATGATCACAAAATATATTATTAATTTTATGTTTCATAACTACTCATTCTCCAGTTCCTGGATATATGTTATTTTAATTGTTCCACTGGTTAGGAAAAAAGAATGTGAAGATCAATACATTATGTAAGTGTGACAGAAACATAATAGAAATAAAGAAAAAATCCATAAAACTATCTGAATGTTACCCTAAAAAGAAGCTTCATGATCTCTCGTACTATCATGCACACAGAATTTTTTCACGTTCTTCTATTAAATTAACTCTTTTATTCTTTGAATTGACTCTTTTCTATGCACTAGGCAATAAGTTATAATCTAGGGACTGGAAATATAATAAAGCAGACAAGTTCCATGATGTTAGGAATATTCGGTGTAGTGGGAATAATCAGCAATAAACAAATTAAAACTAATATTTCAGCAAATATAAACATGCTTTAATGGAAACTAAGAGGTTTTTGTAATGGAGACGGACCAGAGTTAGGAAGAACTTAGAAAAAGAAGGTCAAAGAAGACTTCTGTAAGAAGATAATATTTGAACTGAGACCTAAATGATAAGAATAAACCAGTCATTCACAATACTGCAAGAAAAAGTATCAGAACATGATGAAAAAAGTATCTTCTATGCTGGGAGAAAATTCTTGCTAAGTATTGAGGAAGAGAAAAGGAGCAGAATAGTTGGAGTAAGGTAAGTAAAGGGACAGAGTGGTGCTTGAAAAGATTAAAGAGAGACACAGGCCAGGGCCATTTAGGACATTATATATCAATTAAAAAAATCGTAAATTTAATCTGCATTAGGAAACTTTTTTCCAGCTATTTTTAATGACTTCTATAGAAGTGATGAAGAATGTCAAAAGTAGAAACATAGGCAATTCTAAGGCTGTTTTCAAAGACCAAGTTTATGATAACCTCAGGTTTCTAAAGTCGCTAAAATATAAATAAAGAAATATGAATGTATTAGACATGTATTTTGGAGTTAAAGTTATGAACTGATCATGAAGAACAAAAAGGAATCAGGGGTGACTATTAGGTTTGGAGCAGGAGAAAATGGAGAATTGACTAGTGGAAAATGCCAGAAGAAAAATAATAGCAGTTTGGATTCAGGTGATGTGTGTCAAGATAAAGTGAATGAAGAGATTTGAGACCAGCTAAAGGTAGAAACAACACAGCATGCTGATAGACTGGAAGTAGAAGATGAGGAGAAAGAGCCAATCAGTGAAGCTACTTTGTATCTTCCTTACATATTTTTCCAGGTTCTCCTTCTCTCTAGGAACTCTTTTCCCTGTTCTATTTTTTCTTCTGCATATTTATAGTTTTTCCTTCTATGACTACATTTATTCTTACGGCTAAAAATAGAGTCTATGTGTTGTTAATTTCCAGTTTTATGCCATCATCCCTGCCCTATATGCTAAATAGAACTTGACATCTCCATATGGGTATCTAATACGAATTTCAGGTGAATATTTCTGAAATGCAATTCTTGAACTCCAATCTCCACAACTCTGTTTCTCCTCTAGCCTTCCTCTTCTCAATAAGCTGTGTATGGAAATATGCCTAAATGTACAAAGAAAATATATAGGACTCAGTCCAGTTTGAAGGTAATCCAGGAGAGTTTTTTAATAGGTAAGCCACACATGAAATTTATTGTAATAAATATTACAAATAAAAATAATAAAACTTGAAAATTTAGAAAAATGCTGGAAAATGTCGTTTAAAGTAGATTTAAAAAATTATTATTTCACTGTCAATTTTATGTTCATATTGTTGGGGGAGATCTTTGAGAAGACATTAACTATTAGCTGACCCTCAAGCCATAGCTGGGCAGTCCCAGGCTCCTCACCTCCTCCCTACCTTGGAATGCACATTATGCCCATCATTCCCAGCTAGTTGCTGTTCCTAGAGATACACTTGAGAGATAAGGTGTTGAGACCATCTGGACAATATATATGACTGAACCTAACTAAGACCACTATAAATTTTTAAGATTCTGGACAAGTTGATTCAAAGAACTACAGTATTAAAAATAAGGTGGCTTTTTCTTTTTCTTTCTTTTCTTTCTTTCTTTCTTTCTTTCTTTCTTTCTTTCTTTCTTTCTTTCTTTCTTTCTTTCTTTCTTTCTTTCTAAAATTATATAGGTTTCAAGTGTACAATTCAATAACACATCATATGGATATTGCATTGTATGTGTACCACCCAAAGTCAAATCTCCTGTCACCATATATTTAACCTCCTTTATCCTGTCTACCTACCCTCCCCTTCCCTCTGGTAACCGCTAAACCGTTGGCTGTGTTTATGCTTTTCTGTTTGTTCGTTTTGTTTGTTTACTGCTTTCAGTTTTATATACCACATTGAGTGAAATCATATGGTTCTCAACTAAAAAGTCATTATTTAAAACAAAGGGACTAACCACTAAGTAAAAATACCGTATTTTTAAAAATCCAAAATTCTAAAACTCAAGCAATGCTGCTGAGAAGCAGACTCAAGAGGTAATCCAGGAAGACTCAGTACGCCCCACCCTACACCCAGTCCTGAATTATCCCCTTATTTAGATGTTAATTCTTAAGACTTAAAACCTAAATTCTGAACTTAAATCTTCAATTTCCAATAGCTTTTTTCTCTGACACCACAGAAAGACCATCTCTATGCCCTGTCTGTAAGAGTTTTAAACATTGGGGAAAATGTCTGTAAGAGCTCATTTGGAAAAGGTGTCCTCATCCCCACAGAAGTCCTGGTGATGTAAGGCAATGTGAAATCACTCTCATCTGTGTCACAGGCTAGGTGAAGGATAGTCATATGGTAGGCTTCAGAACTCTAATCAGAACAGGCTCTGGAAAACAGGCTTGTATAAGAATTTTTGAGGCAACTGAATCCATTTAGAATTGTGTCTCCTGAAAAGAACTGTCTTCATCTTAAAACAACATTTAGACTATGTTATGGATTAGGACTAGACTGCAACTTCCCTTGAAAATCAATTTCTTCATGGGCTCCTCTGCTTAGTTCGGCCTGTCAGAGGAAGGCTGATGAACCAAAGGATGAAAGTGCACATGTATCAATCCTATATTCTGAACAAATCTTAGAAATCTATGATATTTGAGCAATGTTTTATGCTGCTCAAAGCAGTTTAAATACATTATGTAATTTTACATTTACAAAACCCTCTGGACTACTCATTTCTTAAGGGTTGATATAAATATTAAAAACTTTGTATTTATACTTGGGTTTAAATTCTAGTGCAATGAGTTCACATTACAAGTGAATTAACTGTTCTTAGCTTGTTTGCTTATCTATGTCATAGGTATGATGACCTACTTACAAACTTTCTTAAGGATAAAATGGGATAATGCCTGCAATGCAACTGCCATAGTCCTAATGGAAGCTCAATTCATGTGTTTAATTGCTTATTGTAAAGAGAATGGTAGAGAATGTAGCCTTTATCAAGAAAATGTTAGGTCATTTGTTTTATTCTTTCCAAAAAGCAGATGTGTTTTTTTTTTCTCTAATCCCTCTTTTTCTCCATCCTGTAGTCAAATAAAAAAAAATGTTTTGTTGAAGATTGATCCCTGAGTATGTCTAAAAAATTTAATATCAAAACTAGGAAACTGTTAATGTACTACAGTGTTTAGGGATTAGTGTGGACTATAATAAATATATTGAAATTATTTACCAGAAAAATCACACTCTTTTGTTTTTATTCATTCATTAATTCGAACAACGACAAATCTATGAAAAGACATGATTTCTTCCAACTAACAATATACATTATAATAAAGAAGAAAAATATGCAGAAATATAAAATATATTATGATAAGAGATAGAAGACAGGTAAATCTGTCTGGACAGACTGATGTCAATGATAGTAACTGAAAATTGTCATTCGTACCTCATTACTATGAGCCCGTGTTGTAGTCCATTTTCAGAGATCCAGTTCAATATCTGCGTGATCCAAATGCATTTTTTCATACCTTTTCCTTCACTGAATCATCTGTGCTCCTGGCCATGGCCATTGACCCATATGTGGCCATCTGCCACCCTCTACAATATGCTACCATTCTCACCCCAAGATTTATCACTAACATTGGAATTGCCTCCCTGCTAAGGAATAGGAATTGCCACCCCGTGCTCCACCCAATCCTCTATAGTTAAAATCAAGCACATTTTCCAAGGAGTTCTCCACTTCTTCTCCCTCAAAAAATCAGTTCTAATGTGATGTAGGCAAGTCATCAAGACAATGATGGCTTTAGTGTTTGTGATGTAAATACATAGTGATTTTTTCACTCTAGGTATGCTGGCACCAGAGCGGAACCTGCAGAGCATCATGAAAAGGTTCTGGAGGAGAAAGTTTTACCCACTGGGAATATATATCTCCTTAACATATGCTTCATAAATTCCCTTTATGAATATTTTAGAGTGGAGTGTGTCGGAAATAATTTCCATCTATTCTCTCCCAATTCTAATTCCAACCCTTAATCAAGCTCACTTATTCATGAAGTTTTCCTTGAATGTACTGAAGCCATATTACTTTGTTTCTTGACATTCTATATTTTTCAGAGACTCTTATATTACCTTTCTGCTTAAATAAATGTGTTCGTAAATCTGCATATTCTATCTTTCTTAAAGATGAAAAAAATGCTATTTTAACTTATAAATTCTTATGATTCATCAACATTATTTTTAAAAGTTTGTACATATATTCTGTCCTTTCTGAGAAGATTTAGTTCCCTCGGGAATAGAAAGGGGCAATCTCCATATTTTTTTCTTTTAATTAATCTTTAGAAATAATTTTAATCTTATAAAAAGCTGAGACAGTAATTTTTGAAAGCCCTAAGAGACTGTCATATGAAACCAGTGATTATAATCCATTGGATTAAATGTATCATAATTATTATTTAGGGTAAACTATTTATTTAAATGTAAAAAAAAAATAACTCATTGATGCATAGCTACTTATGTTATGGTATCAGAAGACAAATGATGCAGGTTCCTTAATATTTATCTAGAACCCTTTTAAATATACAACATGTTTTTCTTATAACTCTGAAACTAGCACATGGCTGTGCATAGGGTTGTATAAAAAAATTTCAAACTTAATTGAATATTTTTGGTTTATATGTCTACATTTGTTCAAAGATAAAAAAGGTGGAAGGAGACTACAGTTTTTGATATTTGTATATGTCAAAGTAGAATATTTTTACATGTGTTATTCTAGCTACTGTAGGAACTGCACCTCAAGTGGTTTGCTATCTTGTAAGAATCAGCACTATATTTAATTTAAAGAGGTATTTAATTATTATTGACTATATAAATGATAAAGAAATGAATCATTAAATAGAGAATGACTAGTTGATTTTTTTTTTTTGGAGGAAAATATTTGATCTGCCATGAGCCCACATTTTGTATAATAAAAGACTTGACTAACTTAAAATTAGGATTTCAATATTCAGGCGTATGGAGTACATCTAGAATTTCCATGAACCTATTTTTGCTCTCTGGTTGAATTCAGCTAGCCATGTCTGTTCCTACACTCATTATCCTATTTCTCGATTTTACTTCTTATTACCCTTCTCTTTCAGTATATTCATCTTGATGAAAGAGACATCAACTAAAAATAAATCAAGTCATGTGAACATCAGAATTAGATAATATTTAGCGTAATAAATAACTAAAACAAAACTGATAGAAAAACATTTTTGAGGAGAATGTAAACACTGCCATCAGCTGTATGCTGTGTAAATAACATTTAACTATTTATAAACATATTTAAAATATAACCTTCAAATACAAAACATATTTTTTAACCTCTGGATGCTGAACGCATCTTTCCTAGTGCTTGTACTCCAAAACATTAAAAGTTTTATCAATTTTTTATGAACAGAAATATATTAAAACTATTGCATCCTAGATTTTTGCATTTCATGTACCAGTAAAACTATTTTAAATGGATATCTACATAGCCTAACCCAAGTTTTGAGTTTACAAATTATTATCTACTATATTAGCTCCTAAAATTTATTAATAGAGTTATATTATATACATAAAATATGTTTTACTAAAAACATTTAAAAAACACATATTCTCAAAATTGAGATAATTCTTCCCAGAAAAATATGGTTGGGAAAAAGATGAATGATTAAATCTGTAAATGAATAAACAAATGAATGAATGAATGAATGAATGAATGAATGGCAAGGGTTGTATTATGAATGGAGAGCAGAAGCATCATCTATTTTTGGAGTCATAATGAAATCTGGATTTCAGTCTTCTGGCAAGCAGCTATTGCTTGTAAAATAAGAAGCCTTTTTTATTCTGCCTAAAACTATAATAGAATTGAGGCATCTATCTTATTTGTATATAAATTTATAAATTAAGAGATGTTCTTACTCATATGACCTTGTTTGATAAAGTCATGCATATTTATTTGCCTTCTGAAAGCATTCTCTGCCTTCCTGCAGAATTTGTAAGATATCCAGAAATTCAAATAATAATTCATGTTTGTATTTCAATCCCTGATCATTAAGCAAAAAATAATAATAATAAAATAAAATAAAATTCAGTTTAATTGTTTTTATAATGTCAAATGTTATCCTTTGGGTTATTCATCAATCATTTTTATGCTGCAGAAGGTCCTTTGGGGCAAAACACAATGGCAAGAAAAAAATAATAATGGAGACAATCTTTATTCCTTTCACCACCTTTGATATCTTCTATACAAAATATTGCTGCAAAATACTTCAGTACCCCACTAAGTCAATAATTTATTAAGTCTAATCACTTGCACAATAAAAACATAATTTCTTTAAAAAAACTGCCATGTGTATAAAAACTGGATTTCACATGGCTTCTAGAAATAGCCATATCCATTTATGTAAAGAATAATATAAGTATTTTCAAGACATTCAGTGAAAATAATTCAATCACTAGGCCATGTATATGTTTATATTATATTCATGATGCACTTTTTTATTGTTTGATACCAGCTCTTTTATTAATCAAGATGTGAATATTTTCCAGTGAAAAAAAATAATTATGTTGTAGGATTATGGTAGATAGGTTTACAAATGATAAAGTATAGAATGGTACTATAGAATGAAATTAGTAAGAACGTTTGGTGTAAAAAAAAGCTAAACTAGGAAAATTGCATGGGTTTGTATAAAAGAGCCAAATTAATTCAGTGAACATAATCCTTATCATTTTACCATGATTTCCTTTCTTGAGAATTGCCCTGACACAATTTCATTCCCATTAAATCAGAATATTAGGGACATAACAGATTGATCCAGGTTTAGCAATCTGACCCAATATAGGACAATTAAACTTCTTGTTCCATAATCACTGCAGCTGGGACAGGATAGTATCACCAAATCCATTAGAGAAGTGCACACTCTCCTGCTGTTGCAGTTCTAAAGAATCATGGATTTTGTCCTTCTTGAGTCATAAATATTTAAATCATCCTTGGATATCATGATGTAACTCAGATCCTGCTCTTTTGTTTACTTAATCTAACCAAGAACATTTCTATTGTGTACAATCAAAAGGATCTTCATTGCATTAAGGTTTTAAAAAGATATGAAATTGATATATTTTCTTGAAGCTAAAGAAAGGTTTTTGAGAAGGAAAAGAAGTACTTTAACTATAGGTCTTATATAATATATAAAGACATGTCAGGGAGTTTGTTACATAAAATAATTAGCACTTATTATTTTGTTAGTTAAGGCATTTATCTATTCAACAAATATTTATTAAATAACTTGTATATTCTGCGTCCTCTGGATATAATGATGAGGTTGGAATTGGAACTAATCCCTGAACTTACACAGTTTACATTTTGTCCTGTCTATAGATAATTAACACGGAAGAGGTATTGTGTATTACCAAAAAGATACTTAAATCCCTGTGCTGTTGCAGTGACATTTCACTGAGATATTCCTTGATGGAACCTGAGCAGTTCTTTTGGTTTCCTGTTTACTAGTGTTAGAAAGATAGCACCTAGAAATATAAATATTTCAATCTCTGTCCAGAGGTAAGGTGGTCTGGAGATAGATCTGCCCATATTGATGCAGACTTGACATTTAAACCTGGCCCTCCATCCTGGACTGCCCATTTCCTTGTTGCTTCAGAATGCTTAGGTCATTTTGGTTGGTTACAGAACCCTAGTACTCGCATCCTTATCACTTTTGTCTTTACTCCATAAACAATGGGGTTCATGGTAGGCGGCACCAGTAAGTAGAGGTTTGCCAGGAGGATCAAGGCATGCCTGGGCACATGGTTTCCAAAGCGATGGGTAAAGAAGGAAAAGAAGGCCAGAGTATAGAATATCAAGATGACACATATATGAGCTCCACAGGTTCCAAAGGCCTTTGTCCGGGCCTCCCAAGAAGGTAGTCTGAAGATTGTTCTCAGGATTACCCAGTAGGACATGGAGATGAAAACAAAGTCCAGCCCTGTAGTGAGAAGAGCAGCAGTGAGCCCGTAAATGCTATTAAGGACAATGCTATTGCAAGCCAACTTGGCGATGCCCATGTTCTCACAGTAGGTATGGCGGATGATATTGCTCCGGCAGAAGTGCAGACGGAGAATCAGGAGGACACCAGGGGTAACTACAGCCACACTCCGAGCCACCAGTGTCAGGGCCACCTTGCTAATGAGAGAGCCTGTAAGTAGGGTTGCATAATGGAGTGGTGCACAGATAGCCACATAGCGATCAAAAGCCATGGCCAGTAGAACAGCAGATTCAGAGAGGAACAAAGCATGAACAAAAAACATCTGTGTGAGACATGCAGGAAATGTTGACAAGGAAGGGCCCTGCCAGAAGATGAGAAGCATTTTGGGCACTATGACAGTACAAAGGAGGACATCGTTGATTGCCAGCATGGCCAGGAAGATATACATGGGTTCATGGAGGTTCCTGTCCCAAGCCACCACTGCCATAACCAAGCCATTGCCTATCATGGCCAAAAAGTACATGAAGCTGAAAGGGATGGAGATCCAGAACTGTAAATCTTCTAATCCCGGGACTCCAGTCAACAGAAAGGCAGTGAAGTGAGTGGATGTATAGTTGCATGTTGTTACAGAGAGGTAGCCAAAATCTGTTACATGAAAAACAGAGAAAAGAGCTAGAATAAATAATAGTAGAAAATAAGTATTTCTTCCTTCATTCTAGTCAAGTTCAAACCATTAATTTTGGCATGATGAAGTAGGAGAATAAAATGGTCCGAGAAAAGTTACCAAATAGCTGTATAATTATGGGAAAACCACTTCTCTTTTATGAGACATCTTGTTCTCACTGAAAAAAAAAATATGAATCAGAAAATTTGAGCCAAAGTCTTTAATTTTGTAATATTAATTATAACCACATAATTTATGTATATGTTTTTAAATTTTAACTGTGCTATTATTTTTTGCCTTCTAATTTGATAATAAATTATTAAATTTTAAAAAGTTATTATTTTTCTCTCTTTGTTCTTCATAATACAGAAAAAAACACTGGAGGTAATTAATATTACATTGTTTGATGGACAAATTTAATTAGGAAATGGGTTGGATGGTAGACTGATATATGACCAGAGCCATTGTGAGTACTCCAATTTTTGTTTCCCATCCTGAGGGTGTGAGAATGTGAAATATGTTCCTTTGGCATAATTTTTCCATAATAAAGAAAAAATATTTTACTCATCTGTCTCATTTGAACTCTTAAAGATAATTATTGAAGTAATGGGAGAATTAAACTCCTATGCAAAGTTATAATATCATGTATATCCTAATAAGCACTAACTCAGGGATCATGAAATGTAGTCAAAGAAGACAAATAAAACTTCAGAGTACAGAATGTTTTCATTCAAAATAATAAAGCCACTGAAGAATGTCAAGGCCCGTAATTATTCAATACCTATCATTGAAAGAGCCTTCTACAGAATAGTGGTCAATTTTCACATTCACTAATTAAAGAACAGGCTCTAATTTTAACATGTTTTTAAAATTGGTAATTCTTACTTTTAATATATCAAATAATTATAAAGTAAAAAAAAAATAACTTTCTTGAAAAATGCTTCAAATAAAAAATTACTTTTTACCAGGACTATAAAACATCAATTCGATTAGTCGAGTTTGTAATCAAATGCAGTACTTTTGACAAAGGCACCAAACACATTTTAACTGCAAATTTTAGGAAGTTTCAAAGTTATAGATAATAAATGCTATTTGATCTAAATAGAGCCACTAAAATCTAGAATCTGCACAGGCTCCAGTTTTCACGTGGGGTTGTTACACCATCAATGGAAAACTACACTGTATGTCAAGATCTCTACCTATTGTCCTTTGAGCAAATTGAAATTCGTATTAAATATTCTAACCTTTAAGAAGGAAATAGGACACATGATCGCATTATCAACATTGTTAATCTTGTTCTCTCTCACAGTATTTTTCTCTTTCTCTTTCTCTCTCTCTCCGATTAAGAAGATGAAACAAAATTTTTCATCAAAAGACAAACATATAGAATATGCTAAGTGGCTTTTAATAAAATACCAAAAGAGAGATTTTTTTGAATAGTTAATTTGTTTAAAAAATGGTTAATTCTCTAAAGCAAAACAAAACAAACAAAAAAAACCACTTTTTTTTTCTTAGCCTTGTAAGACTGAGGCTTCACTTCATTTATCTGATCGTCTCCCAGCAGTTCCTAGTTTTACTGTGCAACCACTATAATGAAAATATTACCATATTTAAACAGAAGACATATCTCATATCAGCACAGGAATGGGCAATATAGCACTAATGGTGAAAACAATAATTACAAATATTTATCAGTGTTTACAATGTGCTAAAACAGTCCCCTAAAAACTTTTCTAACCACTTTATATGCATTGTCCAATATAATGGTCACAACTACTATATGAAGTAACTATTGTTAATATCCCAGTTTTACACAAAGGGAACTCAGGTACTGAAGGACTTTCTCAAGGTAACATCACTAATAAGTACATAAAGACTATTTTAAAATCCAGGCATCATAATTGCAGAACTCGCAATTTTAACCACTAAACTATTCTAACTTACCTTTTAAGTGCATGACGTTTCTAAATCTTTGAGAACACAAAAGGCAGATCTTGAATTTCCTCCTACTGATATTATTAGGTCTTAAATCTTAGGTCTTATAAGTCAGACAGTTATGACTATATTGTACATCAATATTTATAAAAGCAACTCAAGAAATCACCTCTGGGCCGAGAAGTCTTTGGGGCATTTTACATGCAGAATGACTGCTTAATACCTGAGAGCCATAGTCAATATTTGGATTAACTGACTAAACTAGTCTTTCATAATTAACAGTTCACATGTATCTGTACACCTTCATTAGGAGAGGAATATATAAGCTTTGGTTACAAACCCCAATTTTTGGTGGAGATTATACGTGATAAGATTAAGGAAAAATACAAATGTATTATTAATTAAAAGGAGTTTATGGATATATGTTTACTTGAGGAGAAAACAAAAGTTAACTCATTAAATGTTGAATAGCCAAAGAAGTGAGACAAGTTTATTACCAACGTTGAAGAATACCAGGAAAATAAGAAGATTCCTTTAGTGGAGATAAATAATTATGATGCTACTCAGTGTTAAAGATGAAATTAATGCTGGTTATCTTCATATGTAATTTTATTTTCAAAATTAATTATATTTGTAGCTTTGTGTACTTCTGAACTCTGAAATCATGTGCCTTCCTAGTTAAAAGTGATCTACTAAATCACCTATTTTAACACTAATGACTGCCTTCATCACCAATGTTGAAAAATTATTTAGTACCAGTCAGAAAGCACTGAATAATACAGAACTATGCTGCCTGTTACGCTGAAGAACATTAGAAATAGTGTCCAATAATATGATATTCTTTTAGAATTTTCCTACATGCCAAAATACAGATCTCAGCCTCAGCTTTGTACTTGTTCTTACAAGATAGTGTCTAAGCATAAATATCTATGTTGATCCAAAACAAAATCATCTATTCAATTGGTTTTCTCTAATGCCCTTAAGATTTATGTATTTTTTCCTGGTTCAGATTATGGCTTTGAGTCTTTTTTATCCACTTTGTGGTTTACGTCTAAAATAATTTGTGACAATTCATCAACTTCTTTATTCGTTCAGTACATATTTTATAGGTCACATGCATGCCAGCTTCCTTGTTAGTATAAATACATCAGTGAAAAAAATGTATATGTTCCCTATCTTAATGAAGTATACACTCTACAAAGAAAGAGAGGGAAAAAAGAAAATATGTTGTTTCCCAGATAAGGCAAAGGCATTGATAAATGAGAAACTAAAAATAACAATGGCAGAAAATAACCATCTGTTTTCTAGAGAGTCAGGACTAAGGACAAGGTGGGCTGGTGATAGACTGTTTAGAGGCACAGGTGAAGTAATGAGTTAAATTTACAAGCTCCTACTTTACCATACAATCTTTTAGAAATATTACAAATTTCTCATGAATGTCTAGAAAACGATGCTTTGTAAGCATAATGTTGTGGAAACTTTAGGTGTTTTTGTTTGTTTATTTTCTTGCAATAGATATAGCAAAGCCATAGATATAGGAAAGTAAAATGTGGGATCAAGGAATATGTAAGGCCCTATACAACCTTTGAGAAGTTGATGTACTGGCTCATGAAGTACCTCTTTCTCCTTCTTAGCAGGTTACGCTGCAAATGAAACCAATCTAAAGCACTATTATTTCTCTACTTTTATGTTATTTTAATGACTCCATAGAGGCAAAAAGCATTTAAAGTTGGTCCTGTCAAAACAAAATATATCTTTCCTCTATCAAATATTCTAGCAACACACTCTCCAACAGATGTTAAAAGTTAATAGCCTACTTTTATCTACATTTAATTAGATCATTTTATACATCAAAAAAAATTCTAATCAACAAATAAAAATACGAAACAAAGGTTACTACTTGGCCTGCCAATACACCAGTTAATGTCTGTTCTATAATTTTCTGCTTAGTTTTATAAACTTTATATGTGTACTTATGAATAGATGTCAAAGAATTGGTCATATACATCGTAAAATTGAATACTATTTTTATAAAGTAATATCTAAATAAGATACAAATTTCATAATTAAAAGCTGAAAAAAATTAAATATAATTTCAGGGATAGATAGTAAAAAATCATAGAAGAGATATTTGTATTGGATATTCATCAGAAGTTAAATTGCCATCAATATGGAGTCAGATTATAGCATGGCCTATACTGGATGCTTTATGTTCTGTATTACAGATCTTTCAACAAATCCACTTATTTGCATGGATATTGGAAATTTCTGACCACATAGATTATTGAGAACTTACTCTTTCTTTGTATAATTATTTTTTATCTATTTTAGTTGAGTTACTTGAGGAAAATAAAAGATCATAAAATGTTTTTGCTATCTTCAAAAACTTCCAGAATAGTGAGAGAGACAGACAAGTAAATGAGTATTATAAACACAGGAATATTTCTCAGTGATATATGCTTCCTTTGCTCAAGTTATGTTGAATTCATAGGGATTATTCCAGAAATGTGTAAAAGATCTGAAAGTCCTTTCTATGATAATATCAATAGATTACCTAGAATTCAGGTGTGCTAATCCAAACTTTCTTACTCTAGAGACAAAAGACTATTGAATCCTACACTCCAAAGTAGACATGTTTTTCATTTGTTTGTCTGTTTTGTTGTTGTTGAATGCAATATACAGCAGGTTCAGAACAAGAGAGATCAATAGGTATATACAGTCCATGATTATGTGCACCATAGGTGGAACATGTTTTCCACAGTGATGTATGACAGATATGCTCAGCAGAAGGACACAGACCAATAGCACAGCACAGATGTGAAAGACACAAGTAAGGGCCTTGCATTGTTCTTTCCTAGAGGCAATGCCTAGCACAGAGACAGAATCTTCAAAAAAGAAAATGAGTATGGAGTCCAGTCCATGGGTGATGAGAATGATGATGAGGCCATAGATGCTATTGATGCTGTGGTCAGAACAAGACAACTTGATATCTGGGTGTGCAGGCAGTATGAGTAGAGGAGCACATTAGCCTTCCAAAATCTCAGTTGCTTAATGAAGGGTCCTGGGAAGATGACGGCCACAGCCCATAGCAAAGGCCCTACACCCATCTTGCCAATGGTGGAATTCATCAAAGCTGTAGTTTATCTAAGTAGGTTGAAGAAAATCACATAGTGGTCAAAAGCCATGGTGAAGAGGATGCCAGACTCCATGAAAGTAAAAACAGGGATGAAGAACATCTGGGTGAGACAGGGATCAAAGTCTATTTCAGGAACATTGAATCAGAAAAGTGGTGGGCAGGGTGGCAGCATAGTCTCAGGTCACTAGCTGCCAACAGGGAGAGGAAGAAATACATGGGTTCATGAAGTGACTGTTCCATTCAAATAACTACAAAGATGGTATGTTACCATATAAGCAATTAGGCAGAGGGCACGAAGCAAAATGGATGTTACTGATGCAAATACACCAGGTTAGGGAAACCAGTCAAAAGAAAAGATTTATAGGTACTACTGTTGAAAACAAAACAAAAACCATGATGTCTACTTTGGAGTGGAGGATTCAATAGTCTTTCGTCTCTAGAGTAAGAGAGTCTGGATTGGCGCACCATCATCATGATTCTTATTTCATGAAATATACAGTTTGCACTTATGCTTATTACATAAATCACTTTCATCACCTTTTCAAAGCTATAGTAAAAGAAACATGCAGGCACTAGTAAACTTTTACTCAAGAAATTATATTATGAAACTCATATCAACTATTATTTAATTTTCCCATATAACACTATATTAATCAAAACATGAAATATCATATATAAACAGTGCCTATGAATTTTCCTTCTACTTTTTAAATATAAAATATAGTATGATTGCTATGAGAGGACAACCTAAAACTAGTTTAAAGATAAAAGTCTAGGGGAATAGCTAGAAAGTGGAAAAACCTCTTTCTTATTCCTATGCTTATTATTCTTCATGGCTATTAAAGAAATTGAGTGACAGAAATATAGGCAGAGATAAATGTCATCATACAGAGTCCCTATCTTTGAAGGGAGAACAGCCTCACATGCCTGATTAAATTTGAATCGTCCTCTACCAATACATAATCCTATGGTCATGTGAGGATAAAATGCTGGTTCCATTCAATGTATATATATTATTTCTCTCTCATCTTAATCTTAAAAGCATAGAAGAAAGAACAAGACTAGGGCTCAGGAAATCCTTCTGCTATTTCTACATCCAACACTAGCTATATGATATTGGTTAAACTGCTTCTGCTCTCTGAACTAAGTATTTTTCTTTTAATTGTAATTACTTTAATAATGTGGAGTTAAGCAAATAATCTTCTAAAGTCCTTTCCAATGAAGATCTATTTATTTAAAGTTATAAATTTATTTCTAACAAATATATAGATACATTTTTAAAAAAAATGATTATGTGCCTACAAAACTGCAAAATCTCAACACTGTTCTTTGTAGTCAAAATACAAACTAGACCAAATTACCAATTAATGCTATGAAAGAACATGTCTCATATATTGGGAGAGCTGAGTGCCACATGTTTCTTTGCTATATTTAAAAACTAAATAGGTTCTCTGAATCATGTTGCTGCTGCAGAAACAATTGAGAGAAATGAAGTTCATAATTTCATAAATAAGATCCCAAGAATTATTCCTATAATGATGGCATTACATTCCATACCTATTTACTGATGGCATTACATTCCATACCATTTAATATCTTGCTCATTTGTGAAATCTGTGGATCAAAAAGACATTTACATCCTTAGAAAAGATAAGTGAACCAAAATCCTCAGAAGAAAGCAGACTTCCAAAGACCGTGGTCTAAATATACAAACATACTTGAAGAGAAATAAAATCTAGAATAAAAATCACCTTTTAAACCATAGCCTTTCATGGAATTTCAGTTAGGAATGAAAGAGATACCTGGCTTTTTGCCATCAACAGCAGATCAATACTTTGGGACTATAGTGTAAAGGAAATGTTCCTAAAAGTATGTCTAGAAGCAGCTGGTTATGTGTGTGTGCGCGCATTACCTGCTATATCTGAATTCTTTTGTGGTTTCCCCAAGAGAATCTTGTCTGCTGAGTCAAATCCATAAAACTAATGTGGATTAATTTCTTCTACAGTTTTGTGAGGCATAAAAAATGTAGGTTGTTTGTATTGCTTTTGTATTATTATGCACAGTATTTTTCTCTTAAAACTAGGGTTTTAATCACATCACTTATGAGAAATTTTCTGCAATTAACATCCTGATTCTGTGGATAGTATCATATTAACTATATAGATTTATTTTTATTATACTACTTTCTTAACTATAGAACATATGAGCAAAATTTTTGCTTTTTTAAAACATGTTAACCCATTTCTTTCACTGTGTCTGTGTTTTATGAGAGAGGGTTGTTTACCTGACTCCATAGGCAAGCAAGCAAGCAAGCAAGAAAGGCCTCAGAGATATTTTAGTAATGCTGAGGAACACTGATGCTTCTCTGACTACAATGTATTAATTTAGGAATACTGTAAAATTTAAAAAATTTAAATACTATGAAGATGGACTGAAAATGTTGTAAATATGAATTGATATAGTTAATAATAATAGTAATAGTCTTGATAATGATGATGATGATAATCATAGTGACAGTACTGATTATGTTAAATAAGCAAACAAAACCCTTGAGAAGAGTTTAATTTTAAGTTTCTTTCTTTCTGTGTCTATCATAAGGCAAGGAAATATAGGTTATTGCAGATGAAGAGTGCTAGTGTCCTCAAGAAATGAGTGAGGATAAAAAAGAGAATAAATAGTAAATGTAATGATTGGTTAGATATAAACTTATTTGAGCAGGAGAAGCCTAAGGAAAAAATTGCACCAAAATAATAACCTACAGGGTGATCTGGTATTAAATAAATAATCAGATTGTACATTAGTACATGCATTACGAAATGTTAGATATTAATTGTAGTACTTAGAAACATCATAATTAAAAATGGCACAGGATTGTATGTTAATGTATACAAAAACAAGACAAAAGGAGAAAATACTAGCTTGGAAGAAATTTCAGATACAACAATAGATCACTTTAATAAATTTAGCTAAACAAATCTATGTTTTTAAAATGTTTTAGGTATCCTTTGATTGGAAAAGTGTAATAATCATCCTCACATGACTCCCTGACATAGATATGTGAGATGCAGTCTTCATTAATGTATGTACTTTATAAAATGGTATCATTTTCCAAATAGTTACAAAATTTAAAGGTTTCTTCATGAGAACAAGTTAAAGATGCCACTGTTACCACATCTATTGGTTAAAGATACTGACTGGCTAATATTTTATTGGATTAATTAGTACTTTTTGAAATAACTTTTCTGGGGGTTCTGGAAATATTCAGACTAACTTGCAAATTATGTGTATCCTTGACAACCGGGTGGTTATCTCTGCAGAATAAAGCATACCATCAATACTTCATTGTTCTTACTTAGGTACATTTGAACCTGGACTCCCCTGAAGTAATCCAATCTATTTCAGTACATGAATGTAGGTAAAAGCTCACAGGGAGAAAGATGACAATTCCCAGAGAAGGTAAATATATATATATATATATTTGTTTGTTTTTCTGTAACCATTGGGAATTAGTCCTAAATGGTTACTTTGGCAGGAACACTTATCTTTGGGAAGTAAATAACCTAACACAACAACAAAACCAACAACAAAACCAACAGTAAAAGGAAATATAAGTAAGACAATCATGTGACTGTTATACAGAGAAAAACGAACAGAGATGGGAGAGGGAGGGAGAGAAGCAGAGAGAGAGGATAATAGACAGCAAGGAAAGGCGAAATAAAGAAAGGAAGGAAGGGAGGGAGGGAGGAAGGAAGGAAGGAAGTGTGGACCCTGAGAAAAAAGATTCATTTGATTTGAACTCTGAGAAGGAATCTCTTGAAATGGAATCCCATTGTCAAATGAGGGACTAAACTGTATAAATAATAAGAGCCCAGAAGCCACTTCCTGCCAGTGGCTTCTCAGATACTCTGTATGCTAGGAAGAACCTCAGACTGGACTCAGCTTCCTACACTTTGCCTTGGTTGTTTTTGTGGTCTTAGTCAACCACTTCAGGGAAGCCCTGGTTTGTCTTTCTATCAACAGACTAAGACCTGCCCCGTCCAATCAGAACTGCATGATTTGGATACTTTATTTACGTAAAACAAACCTATTTAGGATCTTGCATGGGAACTTTTGCTATAAAAAGCAGCCGCCCCTTTGTCTACATGGAAACACAATTTAGGTTGCTACCTGAATCTGTGTCTTCCCAGCTGTGGCTCCTTTTGTTCAAAGAAATGCCTTTTTATTCTAAAATAAGAGTCATGTAAGATTATTACACTTTTTAATTACAACTAAAATTAATCTTGGTTTACAGAAGGAAGGAATAAAGGATTCTAGATCACCCTCTAATTACTATATTTTTTATGTTCTACCCTCTATGGTCAAAATCTCAAAATTTTTATCTACATTACTTATACCTACTTATTCAAATTTCCTTCATGAATTTTAAAAACATTAAATTTGTTCCCATCACTCCACAAACACTGTTAATGATGTTTTCCATTGTTTTTCTAAAACTTTTCAGTACCCAATTTAAGTTACTCTCATGTGATATTGACACACTTATTCCCCTCTTTAAAATACCTTTCCATTTTAATTCATTATCATCATGCTCTCCTAATATTTTTATTGCTTCCTTTTCAGATTTTTTTTTTTTTTTTTGTGATTCAAAATGTTCAAGTTCTTTAGTATACTCACACTATTTCCTTTATTTGGTCAAGTCATCCAGTCCCATGATCTCAAATACCATGTTTATGACCATTGCTTCCAAATATGTTATTGAAGGCCACTCTTCCTAAAGGTGTCTTGGGAAGACCAAATAAATAAAAAAGAATATATCTAAAACAAATCTTATTCACTCATACATTCCTTATCTCAGTACATGGCTGTCTATCCTTACCTTCTCATCCCCAAAATCTAAACATTATTGACACCTTCTTTTTTCTTATTCCTCACAGCCAATTAATTGCCAAGTCTTATAACTCACTGATCTGACCCTTACTCAGTCATCGCTGTATCTTTTTATTCATTCTTTTATATAATTTTCTGCTGAGAGTCATGTCTTTCTCATCTTTTCAGGAACAAGATTGATGTTCTTAACAACACGTTTGATCATTTCACCATTCTAACTGAATGTGTTAGTAGTCGCATATTGCTCTTAGAATAAAAACTAAATTAAAATCTTATTTTTCATAACCCTGTTTCTTACTACTTTTAAACATTTACACCTGGAGTTTCCTAGTCACTTATTCATCTGTTTTTCATACTGTCCAGTGTATTCTCAATTTTTCCCACTTCTGTTTTTCTTAAAATTTTCTTTTCTATCTATATTTCTTTAAGTTTCAACTATATACCACTTTCTCAGGGAAGTTGATACTCACATTCTCTGTATTTGATTAGAGTACCTACCCCATTAGGCTATCATTGCACTCTTCTTAATAATGGCATTTATCATAGTTTTAACTATAGATATATACTTACTAATTTTTGCCTGTTATCAGGCAAAATACTATTTTTGTTCTCTACTGTTTTTCTGTACCTTAGCAGTGTATAACACTGTGTCTGAAACACTAAGAGTACTTACTTAAGATTTTAATGGGGATTCAGGCAGAAACATGGCAGAGTGAGAGATGTCCCCAGATCTCTGCTCTTGAAACAACAATAAGCTGAACATCTAGAACTCAACAAAATAACCCAAACTGCATACCCGTACATCTGAGCATGGGATCTGTTCATAAGAGCTATCACAGGTCAGAACCCTGGGTGTCGGGCAGTGGACTGGGAGAAATAAAGAAGTTGCCTCTCACAGCCACTGAAGCTCACTGCAGGAGGAGGGGGAGGAGTGAAGGTGCAGGAACTTCCCTGAACAGTCCTACCTGGGACTGCTGTGAGCTCCCCACATTGGACCAAAGGACAGTCATCAGTACAGAAGACCGAGAAGTGGGACAGGACCGCAGAGAAACAACAGTTGAATTTTACTGGACCCGGTTGCAAACTGAGGTTGAACCACAGCTCCCAACTCCCAACCCAGAAGGCCTCTACCCTCATACCCTCTAGGACCTGTCACTGTGGAGACCCAGGGGAATGTAAGCAAATGCTGCTGAGACTGTCACTAACACTGACAGGAACAGAAACTGAAGGTAGTGAGCATGATTAAATATCTTTAAGAAAAAATATGAAAAGGCATTTTTATAAAGCAGGAAAGATTAGATGCCACCTACTGGAAACCAAAAGAAAAGTGCCTTCTTTGCAACAGGCTAAGCAGAGACCTTTGTATAATAAAGCTTCTTTCTGGAAAAACATCAGAATACACTTTTATTAATGCCCAGGTGAAGAAATAGCCCATTAAACATCATGAACAACCAAAGTGACAAGGTATCTCAGAAAGAAAGAGAAAAATCTCCAGAAAATAAGCTTACAGACATAGAAATATGCAATTTAAATGACAGATTTCAGGATGGTACTTCTGAAAAAACTTTTTGACACTGGATTTGATGTTTTTCTAAAATGAGAAGAGGAAATGTGATAACATGAAGAAATTGTCAACATGGAGAAACTGCCATCATCTATCACTTTCTCCCTTGATTTATAAGATCCAAAATACTAGTATCGTTTTCCATTTCTATTTGTTCTTGTTTCATAGCAATTTTCTTCCTATTTTCATTCCCAGAAAGTGTAAAATCCCAGGCTTTAAACAGTTTGAACTCCATCATTCAGATAGCAGCATGAATATGGTATTCTCATCGCACACGCATGACAGTCACTATTCCTGATAGACATAGTTTTCTTGTAGAGCATTACCTCCATGAGAAGAATATCTCATCTGTTCATTACTTTATTCCCAGTGCTTAGAACATGTTGTTACAAAGTAACTGCTTAATCAATAGTTGTTAAGTACAATTATAAATATATAGGGAATCTTTTTACTGGAAATGAATGGATAAGTTGACATATATACCCTTACGATAATATAAAATGATATATGAACTATCTTTCTGCATTTTAAAATATGGTATTTGGTGGAGCTTAAGATTAACATACTAAGCAAAATAAGTCAGATGCTGAGAACCATGTGATTTTACTTATATGTGGGATATAAAATTGAAAGTAACAAATGAATAACAAAAAACAAAAGATCATAGACACAACAGTTTAGTGGATACTAGACAGAAGAGGGTAGGTGGAATAGGGTAAAGGGGGTCAATATATAGTAATGGAAGGAGATTTGACTTTGGGTGGTTAACACATAATGCGGTATACAGATGATGTATTACTGAATTGTACACTTGAAACCTATGTAATTTTATTAACCAATGTCAATGCAATAAATTTAATAAAAAGAGAAACTATATATTCAAGAAAAAAGATACGAAGGTTAGGATAGACTGCTGAGAAAGATGTATATTAAGGATGAGACAAAAATGGGCAAGAGAGAGATGAGAGGATATACTAGAGCACTTGAAGATTCAATCGAGTTGCTATAGATGCCATTGTTTAGAAATATGGCATATGCTATCAAAGGACTTAGGGTAACAGTGAAGAAATTAATGTTAAGTGGGAGAAGGTCAATGTTTCCATTATAACAAGAAAGAGGGAATAAGGAAGGAAATACAATCCATGTGTGAATATGATCATCAACCAAGGTTTCAATCTGATGACTTTTAGTTTCTTGATGTTATAGGCCATGTGTTGATAGAGAGATTAGATAGTATGTTTGGAAGTATAATAATCATGGAAAATGAGCAGTGACTACTAAAGAGCATGAGATTTCTTTTTGTGGTGATGAAAATTAAATTTTGGTTATGGTTGCATAACTCTGTAAATATAGTAAAAGCCGTAGTAAAAAACACTAAAACAATAAATCTTATGGATGTAAATTATATCTGAATTAAGATTTTAAAATATTTCAGAAAGAAATACAAGTTCAAAAATACTTCAAATTTTAAATCCATATTAATCCCATGTATTTAATAAAATGTTAATTATCCTAGGCCTTAAATTGTTTAGTGACTGAAATCAGTCGCCTCCTTATGCCCCTTTTTCTTTTTGTCCTTGGATCAACATATTCTACTCATTTTGCTTTCTCATATTTAAGGGATTCCTTAAATTAATATTTAGGAATAACTCTGCATTCCTTTTATTCATTTCTCGTACATGCGTATAAACTTTAAGTCTTCACTCTTATTCTTTCTATTATTATGCTCCATGAAGAGAGGAGCCACGTTTGTCATATTTTTTTGCTCTTCATGATGCTTAATATTATATGTCAACTTTGCTTGGCTACATGTCCAGATGTTTGGTCACCAATTTAGATGTTGTTGTGAAGGCATTTTTGTTTTAGATTCTAAAGTTTATCCATTATCACATATCACAGAGTCAATTTTAGCTATTTGAAACTGAGTTACAGTCGCAGAAAGCCCTTTATATATTTCTGACTCCAAATTACTGCCCCTAAGTATGTCCGACCACTATCAACGACCATTTCCAAGAAGTAACATATCAAGAATAAAAGCTAAATCCCATTCAAAACAGAAATCATTACAGAATATTTAGATTTAATGTAAGTTGTTAATTTTATATTATGTTCTTTGAGTGTTATTGCGAAATATTGAGTGGTACTTAGATTTTAGAATATCTACCTCTCTGGGTTAATTGAAGTAAATTATTCTATCTTTAAAATAAACTCCAAAATTGAGATATTTATTAAAGCAAATGATATTGTGCTTTTCATGATAAAATATTAAAGTTGACATTTATTTTGATTAGATGTATATTATACCTCATTTCAATGTGGATCATTTTAAACACATACAATACAAACTAAACAGAGATGCATAATGCTCTCATCATCCAATTTCAACAACCGTAAACAACCTATTTTCTCAGAAAAGATGTTTTAAGATAACATTTACATATATTTCAATGCACAAATCTTATCTGTATGTTTTTGACAAATGTATTTGCCTGTATATCATACACCCCTGTTAAAATATAATTTTTCTAGCACTTCAAAAAAATCCTCTTATGTTCCTTCCCCATCCATTTCTGACCTCTCTCAAACCCCTGACAACTAGTAAATAGATATTTTCAACTCCAGTTTTCATTGTATGCTCTAGGACTTCATATAAATGAAATTATGTAGTTAGTACTCTTTAGTAGCTAGTAAAAATTGGTAGCTCGGTGTTATGATTTAGATTCATCTGTGTAATTGGAAGTATAAGTAGTCAATCTACATTTATTACTGAGTAAATTTTCATTTTGTAAACATTGTAAAATTGATTTGTACTTCACTTATTGATGAGTATTTGTGCTGTTTCCACTTTGGGCGATTGCAAATAAAGCTGTGAACATTCTTGTCGAAATCTTTGTGTGGGCTTGCTCTTTCGTTTGTTTTGATAAGCACCTAAGAGTTCCATTGGTGGAGGTAATTTAGAATGTTGTTCCAGATCCTTGCCAAAATTTTGGTGTTTTTATGCTTTTTAATTTTGCCTATTCTAGTGAATGTGTAGTATTATTTCATAACAGTCTTAATGTAGAATTCCTGTTCCTAATGATTTTGAGACTTTTAATGTCACTCACTGCTATATTTTCCCTTGACAAATTTAGGTCATTTTATTTTGCTGTTTTTCTTATTTTTTAATTAAATTAATGGGGGTGATTGGTTAAGAAAATTATATAGGTTTCATGTGTACAATTCAATAATACATCATATATGTAATGCGTTGTAAGTTAACCATACAAAGTTAAATTTTCCTCTGTTTTTTTTTTTGTTGTTTATTTTGGATATAACTTATTTTTTTAGAAATGAGGGATTGTGAATACTTTCTCCCAGTCTTTGCTCTTCAAATTCACTTTCTTAAAAGTAAATTTAAAAATTGATAACATGCGAGACCACTTTTTATGCTTATTCTTTTGTGATCTAAGACACTATTACTTTCCACTGTGATGCAAAAAATTTTTTCCTTCCTTTGATTCTATAGATGTTAGAATTTGAGCTTTTAAAAAATATATCTAGATGTGTTTTAGAAATTTGAATGTTTATATATGTTGTGAAGTTGGAATCAAGGTACTTTTTTTCATAATTACATGCAGTCGCACCAGTATTATTGGTAGAAACAATTCTTCTCTCATTGTATTGTGAGAGTGGACTCTTCATAAAATTGAATTGAGCACATAAAATGCATCTATTTCTGTTTTATATATTATGCTCTATTTACCTATCATTGTGCAAATGCCACTTTGCCTTGATTACTATAGTTTGATAAGGTTGAAGTCCTGTACTATAAGTCCCGCAGTTTTGTTATTCTTTTTCCAATAATTTAGGGTATTTTTATAATTATTTTAGAAAACACTTAAGTTTCTTGGTGTTATTTGAAGCTTTTTTAAATTTATTGATCAATTAAGAAAGAATTGACAGCTTAATATACTCCAGTCTTCTAAACCATGGATACGTTATAGAATTAAAATAAAATGTTTTTGTCTTTTTAATTTCTTCCATGTTTTATAAGTGCTTGCTGTTAAGTACTCCAGATTTTTGATGCCATTGTAAGTGGTATTGTAAATTTTTAAAAAATTATAATTTAAATTTAAATTTGCAATTATTTGTTAATATTCTATAAAAAAAGTATTTATGCTTACACTTGAGTAATGGATGAGCTAAATGATTGGTTCTAAATTCTTTGAATTTTTGTAAATGTTCACGTCACTTATGAACAGGAATATCTACTTCTTTCATTTCAATATTAATGCCTTCTGTTTTTCTTTTTTCTTGACATATTGACCTTGTTAAAAATGTCAGTAAAATATTAACTATATAATTCATGCTAGTTTATATTTTTGCCTTATTTCTAATCCCAGAGACAAAATTTCAGTGTTTCACCATTCAGTATGATATTAGCTATAGATATTTCATAGATTCCTTTCACCAATTGAATAAGTTTTATTTTTTACCTCGTGTACTGAAAGGTTATTTTCAATATCATACATGAATCCTAAATTAATGACTAGTTTTTCTAACTCATTAAGGTTATCATTTGTTTGTATTATTTGTTTGTATAATAAATCACAACTTTATTGACTGTAAAAGAAAAAGACTAACCATCAATTCATGAACTGCAGCATAAAATCACCATTTAATTAAAAATAACTATAACCACTGTCTTATTAGAGAAAATTAACAGAAAAATAATATCTACAGAGAGGATAATATGACATGCAGATGAACCTTGTAAGTGAATATTTCTTGACAATCATATCAAAGTTTCTTTCTATTTTAATTTCCTGTCCTATTTTGAAATAACATTTTGGGGAGTTTACTCTTATGTATCTGCTTAACTAAGTAACTAAGGAAACTTAAAAATGTTACACAAGTTCTGGTTACTAAAAGGGTTCTCAGTTTAAACTAGCATATGCAGAGAACATTTCAAAAAAGAATGAGCTAAAGATGATCATAAATCACTATGCCACATTATCATTAGAAAAGATTGTCCCTAACTTCCACATCACCATGAAATATTAAATTCGAAAGGCAGTCATTTAAATGTCTGATAGAGAAATGACCTCAAATTTTTTTCCATTATGTTCTTAAGAGTTTAATCAGAATGTTATCATATACAATGATATCCGACCATTATATATTCCCTTATGTCTCACCAGAAATACTGAAGAAGACAGGAGAGTATTTTCCAAGAGTTCTCAGGAAGATGTCTTCTGTCAATGACACTGCTTCATATCCTTCTGCCTTCCTTCTGCTGGGTATACTGGAAGCTTTCCATACCTGGATTGCCTTCCCTTTCTTTGTTGTTTACCTAGGACTTTGTGGGGAATATCACAATCCTGCTTGTGATAAAGACTGAACAGAGTCTTCATCAACCCATATTCTACTTTCTGGCTCTTCTTTCCTTTGTTGATCTAGGCCTTTCCACTTCTACCATCCCCAAGAAACTGGCCATCTTCTGGTTCAGTTTTAGGAAAATAAACTTTGAAGGCTGCCTCATACAAATGTTCTTTATCCACACTTACACGGGTATGGAGTCTGACATGCTCTTGGCCATGGCAATTGACCGCTATGTTGCCATCTGTTATCCACTGAGATATACCACTATTCTCACCAACAAAGTGGTAGCCATCATGACCTCTGTTGCACTTGGGAAGCCAGCTCTTCTCGCCACCCCCTTTTGCCTTCTTCTCAAACGATTTCCCTTCTGTGGACACTATATTATTCCCCATACCTACTGTGAACATATGGGAATTGCCCGTCTTGCCTGGGCTAACATAAGAGTCAACATCATCTATGGCTTATTTACCATTGTTATCCTCATCTTTGACTTGATTCTTGTTGTCCTTTCCTATGTTCAGATCCTAAGAGCTATTTTCTGCATTCCTTCCACAGATGTCCAATTCAAAGTGCTTAGCACATGTGGTTCACATGTTTGTGTCATCTTAGCTTTTTATACCCCAGCATTTATCTCCTTTATGACTCACTGGTATGGCAGAAATGCTCCTAGCCACATTCACAAAGTCCTAATCAATCTGTATCTGGCTATTCCTCCTTGTTTAAATCCAGTCATTTATGGGGTCTGGACAAAGAAAATTAAGGACTGAGTTGTAAGAATATTTGTAAAGAAAGTGTGACCCAAATGTATTTGTAAATTGACAAATTCTTTTAGGCTAATCATTTGCTTGTTCGTTTCTCATGGTGCCTAAAAGTGAGACTATGTAAAGGCTGCTTTGGTATTACTTTAGTTTTTATCAGAATCTTTTAAACTCGCCCTCAATAGTTTCTTTATGTAATTTGACTTCTAATATATCATATTGCTTTTTCTCATTGAAAGTGACCAAAGATTATAGAGACAAGTAAAAAATGTGGGGGAGTGATGCTCTCCATTTCAGTAGCAGAATTTATGTACAGATTTGGTAAAAAGGAAAATTTCCTTAGAATACATTTTTTTTGGGGGGGGGTAGATTTTTTACATATAGATGTCCAATTGTTCCGACACCATTTGTCGAAAAGACAATCTTTGTTTCATCGTGTTACCTTTACACTTTCGTCAAAAATTATTGGCTATATTAATATAGGTCTATTTTTTGGTTCTCTATTCTGTTTCATTGATGTATTTATGTATTCTTTTGCCAAAATCATACTTTCTTAGTTACTATAGCTTTATTTTAATTCTTTAAATTCAGTAATGTCTGTTAGCCAATGTTATTCTTTTTATTCAATATTATGTTGGCTATGATGAGTACTTTTCCTTCCCATATAAACTATAAAATTAATTTTTTAATATTCAATAATCATATGCTATAATTGTGATTGAGACTGTATTAAATCTGTAAGTCAATTTGGGAAGAACTGATATATTGACAATATTGGCTTCCTACTCATAAATGTGTGACATTTCTCTATTTGCTTATTTCTTTGACATATTTCTTCAGTTTTATAGCTTCCCTCAGATTGATATTGTACATATTTTTAAAGATGTATACCTAAGTATTTATTTTTAGTTGTATTGTGTATTGTAATTTGTATTGCACTTTTAATTTCAAATTCCAATTTTTATTATTGTTATATAAGAAAAAGATTGGCTTGTGTATGTTAACTTTATATCCTGTAACTTTACATAAATCAATCATTACTCCTAAGTGATTTTATGTATGATAAATGTAGGCCTATGTTCACATAGTTTTGTATGCAAATATTCAGAGCTGCTTTATTAATAATATCCCAAACCAGAAACCAACTCAAATATATATCAACAATGACTTGATAGGCAAATTCAGGCATATTCACATAATATAATATTAATCAGCATTATACAGGAATAAACTGATGATACACAACATATATGGATGAATATTAAATCTATTAAGCTTAGTGAAAGAAGCATATCCCAGAAAAAAGAAAGAGGCATATGATCTGATAAATCTACAAAGAATTTTTTTAAAGTTAACTTAATTTGTAGACATAAGCAGTTACTGCTAGGGAAAGTGAGATGAGTTTCAGGGAAGGGTGATAGGTATGTATTTCAGAGGTACATGAGGAAATCTGAAGGGTTAGAAGGTATATTTATTATCTTTATTATGATAATTATTTCACTGTTGAATATACATGGCAAAATATATTAAATTATACACTTTAAATTTGTTCCCTTTGTTGTATGTCAGACATAAATAAAGTTGTAAAAGCATTTAAAAAATTACTAATGACTCCCATTCTTACTCATAATATAAGCCAAAGACATTAATGTTACCTGGGTATTCTAAATGTTTGGTACCCGAAATATCCTTGAATTTTTTGTCCTGCTCTTCTCTTTTTTCCATATTATCCTCAAAGTATATGGGCTTTCTTTTTTCTTTCAGATTTCCTGGACAGTGAAAATTTCAGGGCTTTTGCTTTTCTATTTCCTCAGGCTAAAATACTGTTTTGTCAGAGATTTCCTTGTTAAATAAACCCTTTATTGCCTTCAAACATTTTCTCACATATCATCATTTTGCAGGTGGTACTTTTCCTGATAACACTTAATATAAATATACATTCTACCACATACACAACATCCCTTCATTTCTCTTTCTTTGTATTTTTCCATATCACTTATCTCTAACTATTACGCTATATTTGTGATTAAAATTTTTTATTAGTAAGATAGTCTAGTGTGGACAAGATGCAATGAGTATACTATAACTAATCTTTCCCACAAATTAAAACTAAAATTTGGGAAAAATACAAAAACAGTTATCTCAGGATTCTATAAAGTTAGCAAATCAGGCAAGTGGAAACAGTGAGTCAAAATTTGAAGAGGTGACTAGTGTCACATAAATTCTCAAAAAAGATTTTTTCTATGTTTTTATCTTCCATTGATTAGTGGGTGGGAACCCAGATAGGATATAGCTAGTTATACAAAAGGAACAAAAGGAAGTAACAAAAAGAAAAAGGAAAGAAAGAAGAAAGGAAGGAAAGAAGGAAGGAAGGAAGGAAGGAAGGAAGGAAGGAAGGAAGGAAGGAAGGAAGGAAGGAAGGAAGGAAGAAAGGAAGGGTTGGTTCTAGAGATTATGTATGAAGTCCCTATTTTCTCCCTGCTTTCCTTCAGTATCACTAATTACATCAAATGGAAGTGGTCTAAACATAGCAATTTAGGATAGAGATAGTGAGATTGGATAAAGAAGCAAGACTTAACTATGTGGTGTCAAAAATCCACTTTAAATATGAATACATAGATAAGTTAAAAAACAAAAAGAAAATAAATATCAATCAAGCAGTATTTTTAAAAAGCCAAAGTGGTTGTATTAACAAAGTACAAAGGAGAATTTAGAATACTTTGAAAATAAACATGAACGTTATATAATAAAATAATCAGTTCTCCAAGAAGACATAAGCATACTAAATACATACGCACTTAATTGCAGAGCTTCAAATCACATAAAAAAGAACAGATAAAATTAAAAGGAAATATAACCAAATTTACAGTTATATTTGGAGAATTCAAGATTCCTGTTTTAGTATCCAATAGGAGAAGTATAAAGAAAAGTAACAGTGAAAAGGTGTAGGATGCAACTAAAAAGTGGATTAGACTAAAATTTATAGCATTAAATACTAAGTGCACATTACTAACTTTTACTTACCATCTCTTTTTATTTGTTATAAACTCCACTAAGGGGTGTCATTTTGTTTCTTTTGTTTTCTTTTGGTTAATCTTATAAACTAATAAACATGTTTCAAAAAGACACTGAGCAAATACATATGCAGGAGAGGGATAATATTGAAATAATCTTACCTTTCTTGAGTGCTTAAATGTGCTAGAAACAGTGCTAAGCACAAATGTTTCACAAATGTTTCACACAGATAGTTGAAATTATATATAACTTCACATACATAATAGTAAGTAGAAGAATTGAGACTCTAATTCCTGGTCTTGCTGACCTTAAAATTGAAGAAATTTATATCAAAGACTTAAAGGGAGAGGGAAATAAGTAGAAAAGTAGGTCTCAGAATTCTCAGTTGATTTTAGTCACAAATAATCGTACAACACTTTCTCGGATCTGTTTGGTCCTTACTCCGTAAATGATAGGGTTCAGCATAGGGGGTACCAACAAGTACATATTGGCCAACAGAATGTGGATGTGCTGTGGTATATGCTTACTAAAACGGTGGGTGAGGAAGGAGAAAAGAGCAGGGATATAGAAGGTGAGGATGACACAAACATGGGACCCACAAGTGCTGAGGGTCTTCAACCTGGCATCTTTAGAAGGAAGATTGAATACAGTATGGAGTATCTGTATATAAGACAGAGAAATGCATGCCACATCAGTTCCAACAATTAAGATAATGACTGCCAAACTATAAATACTATTGATGGAAATGTCGGCACAAGCCAATTTTACCACAGCCATATGCTCACAGTATGTGTGGGGGACAACATTGGTCCGGCAATATGGCCACCTCCTTACCAGAAACGGATGTGGTGTCATTAGCACTAACCCACGTAGAAGTGCCACTATGCCAACTCGAGTCACCACAGAATTTGTGAGAATGGATGAGTGTCTCAGAGGATTGCAGATTGCCACATACCGGTCAAGGGCCATGGCCACAAGAAGCCCTGACTCTACCCCAGAGAAAGCATGGATGAAAAACATCTGAGTGAGGCAGGCATGGAAGTTGATTTCATGATACTTGAACCAGAATATACCCAACATCTTTGGAAGAGTAGAGGTTGACAAGATGAGGTCTGTGATAGCCAACATAGAAAGAAAATAGAACATGGGTTCATGGAGAACAGCCTCAGTTTTGGTGATAAAAAGAATGAGTATGTTTCCCATGAGGGCAGCAATATACATTGAGAAGAAAGGGATAGATATCCAAATATGCATGTCTTCTAGACCAGGTATGCCCATCAGGATGAAGGTACTGGGACTTGAGAATGCAGTGAAGTTAAAGTCAAGCATGGTGATTATGGCTACATGAGGACATACTCCTGCTCTCCTTCCTTCCTTTGTACCTAGAGTAATCAAATGCACATATACTCTGATAAATAAATTAAATGAATTATTCAGTGTAAAAATACAATCAAGCAAATGTATTCAAATATAAAGTGCCCTTTGGTGAGCTTCTCTGAAATTGGAAGTATTTCAACCCTCTTTGCTTGCTATTAATCTCATTAAGGGGTATTTGGGGTAGAGACTATCTTCTCTAACTGCTACTACTGTGCCTTATCCTCAGGCACTTCAGAGTATTCAGCTTGATATTAGGTGTTCTGTATCTGTTATAATCAGGCTAATTGAAAATCTGGATAAATATCAGTTTCCTCACATCCTAACATGGCATTGCTGAAAAGAAAAAAAAAGAAAAAGACATAAGAAAGATTTAATGGTTACTCCTTTAGGGATGATACATATGTATATAATCTGCAGTCCTCTGGAATCTTCTGAGACATTAATTTACTCTCTCTATATATACATATATATTCCCCAAGGAGTAACTATTAAATCTTTCTTTTTATAATATTTATATTGAGATGCTAACTATGGTACATGTGCTTCTTACTACACCTAAGAACATGGATGATACCTTAGGAAAGAAAGATAGTGAGCTCTCAATCAATCATCAAGATTTAAAGTTAGCAACAGTTTCTACTTTTCATAACATAACATGTACCACAAAAATGCTAAGAGTCATTAATCACTGCCCAACTGCTGATTTGGATAAATGATGATAAAGTTACCATTATTACTCTTAAATTATAAAAGAAGAAACTTATACTTTACATAAGCTAAATATTCTTCCAAAGTCACATGATCAGCATGTACGAGGAGAAGATAACACATCCTAGTTTCACTCCAAAACTTCACCTTTGTTCTTCTACATATGCAATCAAAATAAAGAAAACATTAATGTTTTTCACAGTTTTTATTGTGAACGATTACTGCAGAGTACCTAAAAACAATAATGCCGGATGTCCTTATTTATTTTATTTTACAAATGTGGATTTATGGATTGACATGGTTTATAAAAAATCCATAAAATAATCCTAAACTTTTCTATTCCAACATCTCAGTTGATACTAAGATGTTCATTGTGAAACTAGTGGTCAGTATGTTATTCCTTATGAATTATTCTCAAGCCCAGAGAATATATCTGCACACACTCCTTTTTTCAAAATTGATAACAGATGACTGGTGGACTGGAAATCCTATAAGGATGGTTAAGGAAAACCTCCAGAGCATCCTGATCTAACCTTGTAAGTGGCTTACATGTGGCAGGACTACAATGGTTTACCTGTTCATATGAGGCAGTCTGGAGAAGTCTCTAACTTATCTTCAGAGGGACCACATTGCCCTTCTCTGCTCTGTGCTCTCAGTCTGTTTCAGTACAGCTGATTCTCAGGGATCTACAGTAATTTTGAATATTTATTCCTCATCTCTAGGAAGCTCTTCACTGCCTATCACTTCTTTGGCTTGAGAGAATATAGATGAGTTGTCTATGCCTCCGGATTAATTGTATTGTGTTGAATCAAAGGCAGGAACTTAAAGATCTGAATCACTCGCTCAATAGAAGTCTCCCTGCAGGTTTTATAATCCATTTGAGAACAGTCCCAGGGGTTGAAATTCTGCAGCAGATATTTTTCACCTGTGTGAATTATGGTATAAATTGGGACACAAAGGATACAAAAAAACAAGATTATTGGGAAGTTATTTAATAATGTAATAGACATTTTTAAATGTTTAATGTGATTCCATTGTTCTCCTGAGAACATTTTATGTATTAACTCATAAATTTTATCCCCATTCTAAGATGAGGAATATTAAGTGACTTCTATAAGGTTTAACAGCTGGCAAATAATGGACTTTGTTTCTAGTTCACACACTGATTCTAGAATTGTTATTATTAATTATAGCAATAGATTGTCCCAATGATGTAATAGTCTATTTGTATTTGTGTATAGAAGAAATAAGATAGGGATTATTTCATATCAAACATTAGAAAATACCAACATCATTGATTTGATTATGAATACTGATTAAAGGCTCCCCCGCCCCAACCCCATTTTTAAGTCCATGAAAGAACTAGTCCAAATCTAGGCTTTCTCTTCCTAATTAACCCCCTTCCAATGTACTTACTCTTAAAAGATGAACTCTTACCTCAGAGTGAAAATTAACAGATGTCACCAGACAAAAGCTCTCGATCTTATCCTGTTCTACCATTAGGTTTATTTATATATACATTGAGCTAATGCATTTTTCATGCTTTCCCTTTTTTGTTCTGAAATAAATTTTTATATTCTTTTATCTATATATGTCATTCCATCAACATTCTCAAATTGTTCATGCACTTTAACCTTCACTGTCTCTATCTGCTCTATCCCATTACACAACTTAAATATATTTACCAATAGAAAGTACGTGGACAAATTATGTAGAGAAAATATTCGCGCTGAAGTGAATGCAATAGCGAATCATACAATAGATCTTATTTTTACTTGCAATCAGGAAATTAAAATTGTATATAAAAATAATACAACTCATACATTATTTTTTAACCAATAGAATATCAAGATTGATTATAATAAGTGTTAGTGTGATTTGGATTAAAAAGCAACTGTTATGCACACTTGATTGGAGAAATTGACCCAAATTTTAGAAGAAAACTGTGTAGTAACCATTATTATTTTAAAAAAAAATTTGGCAGAACAGTTTAACTACTTGTCATCTTAGGGAATGAATAATGTTCACATATACACATGGAAGTATATACAGTGATTCTCATTGTTAAACTGCCTGCAAGACAATAAAAATGAAACATTTAATATGTCCATCAATAAAATAATAAGTTAAATATATAGAATATTTATATTATAGAATGTTCAAAAGCACTTAAAATAAATTATATTTATAAAAAATGACGTAGAAGGACATTCAAATGAAAAATAGCAGAAATTTGATTTTTTCATTAACATTGAAACATTTGTAAAACATTAAACATTTGTGCATGTGCATATGTGTATGTACATATATTATATAAACACGTTTATACTAAGAAATTTATAAATACAGAAAACAATCTAAAAAGATGCGTACTCAATTTAGAAAAGATCTAAAATATAGGATAAATGAGAAAAATATGGACAGCATAATATAGCTACATCACTGTGGTTTGACTTTTTAAAATAGTGTCAATGTACTCTATATCTTCACGTGTTACCTATATAGTTTAAGGTAAGCAAATAAATAAATGCAGAGTTACAACTGTATTCATCAGAAAAAAAATACAAACCAAGAAATTATAAATGAGATTTGGCTTCTTATGTTTTGTAAAATATTAGGAATTTTTCTAACCTCTTAAAATACTTTCTCTCTTATCTTTCTGTCTAGAGAACAGGTCACCTATTCAATTCATGAAGCTGATGGCTCGTGTCTTCATTCTTCATGGTATTTCTTCACATGCAAAACATCTTAGTAAATTGGTTAGAAATGAAGACTCTACTCACATATCAGCTTCTCTGAGATTTCTTTTTTTTGAGAAACCTTGAACTATCAATAACATCCACCCCACCCCGCCGCAGTGTCCCTGTGGTCTGTGCACATGTCTTACTCGTCTTCTGTCTCTTGTCATATCGTATTTTATATTTCTGCATCTCTTTTTCCTTTATTATACTGCAAATTTTTACTTGGCATAGGACATGTATTTTCATATTTTATCTTATTCCAATGAATTAATGAAGATAAAAAAAGAATTACTATTATTCTTCTGGTAAATAATTTCAACATAAATGTAAGACAATTAGAGGAATCACTATAGATTTATTATAGTCCACATAGTCCTTAAACACTATGGTATATTAACAGTTTCCTGATTATAACATTAAATCTTTCAGACATACTCAGGGATCAGTCTTCAACAAAATTGAATTCTATCTGCATTTTTTCTTGTCTGATTAAAGGATGCAGAAAAAGAGAGAACAGAGGAAAAGAAACTCATATTTGCTTTTGAGAAGAATAAAATAAGTAAACTATAATGTCTTCTGGGAAATTCTACATCCCTATGCATCCCTTAACAAAAGTAAAGCAAATCTACTTGAATTGGCTTATATTAAGATACTATATTATTTACATTGCGGACATTATTCCAGTTAATCCTAAAGGAAGTTTTTGGACAGATAATTATACTTATAATACAGAATAAAAATAAGCTCAGAATGTTCACTTAAATTTCTTAAAGCTATTCTACTATGAACTCAAGGAGATGGAATTCAAACCCAAGTATAATTATAACATTTATAATCTTTATATTAAACTTCACATTAGGAGATGAGTACCCCATAAAATTTTATAAATGTAAAACAACATAATGCATGTAAGTCTGCTTTGAGCAGCATGAAACATTGCTCAAATATCTTAGATTTTCTCAGATGATAGGATTGATACATCTATACTCCAATCTTTTTCTTCATCGGTCTTCCTCTGATATACTAAACTAAACAGAAAAACTTATGTACAGATTTATTCTCAAGCAAAGTTACAGACTAATTTTAACCCATAACAGTGTAAACAGTGGCAGTCTATTCAGGGGACACCAACCCAAATGAGTTCAGTTGCCCCAAGAAATTCTACACATGCCTGTTTTTCAAAGCCTGTTTGCTCTAATTAGAGCCCTGAAACCTTCTGTTTGGCTATTGTCAACCTAGCCCCTGACACAGATAAGAGTGACCACACTTTTACCTTGCTGGGATTCTATGGAGATCAGGATGAGCATCTACCTGGTCTGAGAAAACCTTTAGTTCTCTCAAGGCTTACAGCTTTTTCCAAATGCACTCAGCTATAGACATGTTTTCTAATTTTTGAGGCTCCCATGGGCAGGGAGTGGAGAAGGCCTCTTGATGGTGTCAAGGAAAAAAACCATTGGGAGTTAAAAATTTTAATTCAAAAGTCAGGACCCAAGCTTTTAGGGGTAACATCTTAATCACGAGAGAATCCAAGAAGGCTGGAGGGAGGGAAAGTGAATCTTTATAGATTGTCTCTGGAGCCTACCTCTCAGAATCATTTGCTCTTAAATATATCATATGTATGTATCAAAAAAGGAAAGATATTATTGTGTGTTCACCACCCAAAGTCAAAACTACTTACATGACCATATATTTGATACACTTATCCTTATCTACCTCCCTCCATTCCCCCTTTCCCTCTGGTAGCCACTAAACTGTTATCTGTGTTTATGACGTTTTGCTTGTTTTTCTTGTTCATTTGTTGCTTTCAGTTTTATATCCCACATATGAATGAAATCAAGTGGTTCTCAACTTTCTCTCTGACTTATTTCGCTTACATTAATAATCTCGAGATCCATACATGTTGTTACAAATGGCAGTATTTCATCTGTTCTTATGGCTGAGTAATAATATTCTGTTGTATAAATATATCATTTCTTCTTTATCCAATCATCTATCAAAGAGTGCTTTGATCGTTTCCATGTCTTGGCCACCATGATTACTGCTGCAATGAACATCGGGGTCCATATATATTTAGAGACAAATGTTTTCAAATTTTGGGGGTAGATACTCACAAGAGGGATTGCTGGGTCACATAGTAATTCTATTCTTAGTTTTTTTGAGGAACCTCCATACTGTTTTCCATAGTGGCTGTACCAATTTACATTCCTACCAGTAGTGTATGAGGATTACTTTTTCCCCACAACCTCTCCAACACTTGTTATTACTAATCCTGCTGTTGATAGCCGTTCTAACAGGTATGAGGTGGTATCTCATTGTGGTTTGATTTGTATTTCCCTAATAGCTAGTGAGGTTGAGCAATTGTTCATATGTCTGTTGGCTGTTTGTATGTCTTCTTGACAGAAGTGTCTATCCAGGTCCTCTATTTTTAAACTGGATTTTGTTGTTATTGTTTAGTAGTATGAGTTCATTTTGTATTTTGGATATTATTCCCCTATTACAGATGTAGTTTCCAAAAATCTCCTGTTCATTTGGTTGCCTTTCGGTTTTGTCGATGGTTTCCTTTTGCTGTGCAAAAGCTTTTTAGTTATAGTCCCATTCATTTATTTATGCTTTTACTTTTCTAGGCTTTGTCACCAAATGCATAAAATTCTCTCTAATCAAAAGTCCATGAGATTAGTACTTATATTTTCTTCTATACCTTTAAGTCTTATATTGAGGTCTTTGATCCATTTTGACTTACTTTTGGTGTATTTTGACAGATAGAAGTTTAGTTTCATTCTTTTACATATGACTTTCCAATTTTCCCAGTACTGTATATTGATGAGGCTTTCTTTTCTCCATTACATATTTTTGGCTCATTTGTCAAAAATTATTTGCCCATTTATATGTAGATTTATTTCTAGGCTCTTAATTCTCTATTACTGGCATGTGTGCCTTATTTCTGTCAATACCATGGTGTATTATTGAATTGTGTGCTTGAAACCTATATGATTTTATTAACCAATGTCACCCCAACAAATTTACTTAAAAATAAATAAAACCACTTAGATCTTTCCCCTTAAAAAAAGAAAAGCAATCACAGTCTCTAGTCTCTTCATTTTAAACAATGCCTTTTTATTTTTAATATAGAAAATATAAAGAAAAAACTAACATTGATTATAAGGTTAACTTGATTTGGTTTAATTTTGTTCTATGATTTTATCATTTGTATAATTTTGAATATTTAAATCATATTAGAATTTAAAATTGTATATCATAAATTTAAGTTTTGTGTTATGACACATACCTTAATTATTTTCATAATTCATCAGAATAAATTTCACAGAAAATTTATTGTATTATATAAAATAAAATGGAGATTTTGGTCAAACTGGAATTGTATCAAAACATGAATATGGAAAACTTGACATATTTAAACATACAATCTTCTCAGCCATTTAAAAGTATTCTAGGCTCTTCTAGGCTCCTTGAAGAACTTGAACAATTTTAAAATCATTATTGTGTCGATGTCACTAATTTTTAGATTGTAGAACTTGAAATTTTATCATTTTATTTTTACACTTAATTATATTTTTATATATGTCTTAAGTCTTGTGTAAATTACATATATACAGTGGGGCCCCATTATATGGGGATTTCATATTTACAAATTTGTCTACTCCCTAAAATTTATTTATAAACCGAAATAAATGTCTGTGGCACTTGAACAATCATTTGAAGATATGTAAAGAACAGAGAAAAATTTGAGTTGCCTGACAAGCACATTCCAAGCTGAATTTGAATAAAGTGATGCTCTGACTTCTCACTTTTGGCTGTAAACAAGTGTCATTTTTGTGTTCTATTCATGTTTTTCTTATCTTTATGCTTTTGTTGATGATTCCATTGTTTAAAATGGCCCCCAAGTATAGCGCTGAAATGCAATAGACTAAATAGATATTTTTTATTTCTTTATAAAGTGCACTGGAATAAAATACTTGGCTAGTGTTCCTAAGTGCAAGAAGGTTGTGATGTGGAGAACATAACTGTGTTAGATAACATTCTTTCAAGTAGGAGTTATAACATTGTTGGTTGTGAGTTTAAAGTTAATGAATCAAAAATATAGTACATCCGGACAAAGGAAGAGGGAATTCACCTATCTGAATATGAAGACACTCTGGAAAGCACTAATGTAACATCTGTAGTGTGTGATAAAGGAATGGAAATGATGAAAAGGAGGTTACATTTGTGGATTCATGAGATGACAATTAATTTAAAAAATGTAGCGCTCCGCATTGTTGTGAGGTCAAAGATACTTATATTGCTTTCGCCTAGAGTCAAAAAAAAAGTCAAACTCTTCTTGGCTGTGCTGGCTAGCTAGCACATTTTGAAAGGCAACGAGTCGTGAAAAATACTATACTTACAGCTGAGGCTGCTTTTGCTTATCAGGAGACTGCAGAAGAATTTTTAAAATGCCTGTTACAAGAAAGTACACAAGAAAAGGATGCTGTGGAAGAGGGAGTTTTCAGCACTGATGAGACTGGCTTATTGTATAAGAATGTTTGTGAATGAACATATTCATGCAACTGGACTCCAAAGCTTATGGCTTGTAATTATTTAAGGACTATACCATTAATGATTTGTAAGAACTATGTATTAAGTGAAGTATCTTGATGCAGAAACACAAATCAAACAAGGTTATGTATTGGTTGATTAACAAAAATGTTGTGCCAAAAGAATCACAGAAACCTAGCTCTGTATTTCCAGTAGGAGCAATAATTCCATCCTTTCTAATTCATTATTCACAGTTACTTTATAGAAAAGAACTAAGAATGAGAATTGACTATATGTGTGTGAATACCTGTTGTATATGTGTGTGTACAACACACAAACACACACACACACTCTCAAGGGTGGGCTTGCTTTCTCTCTCCCCCATTAGAAAATTCATAGGCTGAGAGAATCTCCCTTGATGCAGAGCAGGGACAGATTGGAGGAGGGGTGATGTAAATAAAGTAAAACTTTGCTTTTTATCCTTTCTAATCTATCTTTTCTTATTCTATATCATACTGAGTTCTCGTAAACACTTATCTGGAACTCTCACAAAGATATTTTCATCTATTAATGGTTGTTAAATTGGCATTTCCATGAGTGGAAGGAAAACTACTGGGACCTCCTAAAACTGTCATCTTACTACCCTAAACTTCACTCTTTGGCCTTCCTTAGAAGCCAGTGCTCCCTAAGGCTCTCTTCTTGAGAAACTAGAATCTTCAGAGATCTCGTGTTCTTTACAAAACCAGCTCTAGGGGATATTCTATTGAAAGCCCTTCCAGGCAAAGAATAGTGCCCTCATAACAACTGAGCAGTTTGAGACAAGACAGAGACAGGATTCCATCCTGGTGCTCTGGTGAGTCTTCCCTATTCCCTAACTCACAGTGCATTCTTATTTCACAGTGATGGGCAAAAGAAAAGAAGAGGGATAGGAGAGGAAGAGAAGAGATACAAGATAAGTTTTGGAAGAGGAAGACAAGCTGAAGCTTAGGGAAAGAATAAGATCACATTTCGGAAGGGCCATATAGCACTAGAAAAACATATGGGGTGTCATCCTGAATCCTTTTGGTGTGCATTTAGAAAAAACCAGTATCCTGATATCTAAAGAATGATGGATAACATAGTATCTTTGGACTAGGTTCAATATGTTTTAAAGAATTATCTTTAAAACTAACAACATATTTAGGGTTTTTATCTTTATTTTGTATATTTTATTTATAGATGAAAATGCTTATCTATTTTCCTTTGATTACAGAGTGAATAAGCCATGATACTGGTTTCAGTACACTTAGTATCACCGTAGAGCTCATGCTTTTAAGCACTGCAAAGTACTGTGCTCTAATAAATCCACGAAGTGATGAGAGTCTAAACTAGCCCTATTAAGATGGAACAAATGTACCAACTTTAAAGATACTGGAGAACTCGTATTAATTGTATTTTTTTTTTATGTGTGAGGAAGAGAGGAGGTTGCTATTCAGAAATTTTGATCTAGCCAGTTCATTAAATAGTAATGATGTAAGACAGTTATAAAATTTCATTTTTCTGTATGTCTTCCAATTATTTTCTCTTGGTTATTCATATTACTGTGTCTCTACTTAACCAACTACTGAAGACCCATTGAAGAATACAATTATCTGAGTTGAGAGATATAATTCCTTAATTATTTTATTTTTAAGTACAGAGCATAATACCATTTTCCCCTCTAACAACAACAATAAAAAAATACTTACAAAAAGTCAGAAAGGTAACTCCTTTAATGGTGAACTTTGCCTCTATCAGCTAAAGTACTTTTCTTATTTATTGAGAATTTGTTGCATATAGGTATGATGAAAAAGGAAAAACATTGTTTTTCTACATTCCTCATACTATTGCCTACATTTCCAATCTTCAGAGGTGTTATTTAAGAATACAAAAATTTTATTCCATAAAATAACCTTCCTTTGGAACTTACACTGATAAGTCACAGAATCTTTTGCTTCCATAATTGAACCCTAATTTCACATCTTTGTTGTCCACATCACACTTTTTTAGAGTATTTACTATTCCAGTACCAGGCCAGAATATTATAGAAAAAAGACTTTTTTCTTTTGGACACTTCAGAAAGTATCTTCCACACACACAAAAAATGTATTGTTCTTAGCTTCCCTTCCTTACCACTGTTTACTATATCTTCCTGGGAGTCCCCTGTTTCCTCATATTGTACTGTCCTTCTGTTACTTTTTTATTCTGGACAGCACACTCTTCTTGACTTTGCTTCCCATATATCAATGTCTGGATAATACTCTGACTGTCTTAGTGAAGCTGTGATCATAATAGGTATTGCTCCCCTGGAAATCTCCAATGATACAAAATGATGAAAATATACTTTTTATTACAAAACAATCACACATAATGAATCCTTTAAATATATGCCTCCAACAAATGCTGTAAATGAGATACATGAAAGAATGGAAGAACAGTGGAGCTAACTTTGAAAGTGATAGATTCAGAATACGCTTTTAATCTAGTCTCTTCAAAATATTTTCCATATATCTTAAACACTTAAAATTACAAATGCCTCCGATTCATGATGAACATGCTGATATTTATTATTCAGACGGCCATGGCCTTAAAAGAGATTGCGTGTTTGTGTGATTGTGTGTGGAGAGGAAACTGTATATATGATATGAGTGGGGCATGAATTATCTTTTCCTTATTTCCATTTTAATTTATTTATTTCCTCTCTACCTTTTTGCTATAGCCTTTTAACTATAAGCATTTCAAGCATTTGGCAAGTCTCTTAAATTATTTGTGGTTCAGATCCATATGTAAAAATAGGGTTAAATATGTTCTCCTATATGTGTTTATAAATATTAGAGATGATATTTTCACAGATTTTGGCAACACTGAAAGGACTAGGCAGTACCTGAATAAACTGCTTCTTTTTAGTGGCATAAATATATACAAGCAGGTGATATAGTACTGAGATACATAGAACTCTGGACTCAAATGTCTGCATTTGAATCTAGACTCTATATCCACCACACAAGACCTTGGGCAAGTTCTCCAAATCCTCTCTGACTCAGTTTCTTTATCTCTATAATGAGGCCCCTAATAGTATTGCCTATGGAAAAAGTTTGAAATGAGTTAATATATGTAAATATTTTAGAACAGTACTTAAAATATAGGAAATACTGTGTGAATATTTGATATCTTTAATTTCATATAAATTGGGGTATTGTTTTCTGATCATTAATTAATAAGGGAAGTTGGAATAAATTACACGCATGATAAATTGGAAGTTTGCATAACTACAGCTCAGAGAAAAGAAGGAAAATGTCTAATTCTGTCTTGTAACTTGAATATTCTGGAAAGGGGTAAAGGGAGCGAAGTTTTGGAGACAATAACCATGGAACAAGCAGTAAGCTAGGCCATTTGAATAGAAAATTATTTGATCCTTATAAACTATATAAGGAAAGTGTTGTTAGTCATATTTTAAACATAGAAAAGACAAACTAGTGATATCTGTAATTAGCGATCAAGAGCAAGTAGCTTCACCAAGACTTCACCAACATATCTTTCACTTGTAAAATGGAGATGATGTTGTAACTATCTTGTTTTTTTGGATGAGAAATAAGTTTATTTAGGAACTAATGTCTGGTTATTGATAAGCACTCTGTGAGTGTCATTGAATAGATACATACCAGTCTTAATTGTCTATTCATGCTCTTCCCTGTTTTCTTTTGGAGCAAAAGAAAGCTTTTTACTAAATAAATAAGTAAATACATAAATAAATAGATGGTAGCTGATAATGTTATTTTGAATACATCTACTTCTTATTTTGTATAATAAGGTATAAACAGTAACAAATGGGTTGATTTTAATCCTTCATATTTATTTTTAGCATTTGAGATTATATCGTATTGAATCTATGTGTTCACCAACACTTACTATACATCTTGTGTGTTAATACCTGTATGTTGCCATCTAACCAAATAGAACCAATAGAAATAACTATTTATAGAAGCTAGCAGATCTCTTTGAATGACAAAATTGAAAGCAAATTATGTTGGTGAAGATTAAAGGAGATAATGATGTAATTGTTAAGGCAAAATCTTAGCATACTACCAATGATGAGAATATTGCAAATGAAACCATTCTCTCTAACAAAGAAGAAAGGTACTAACAAAGATTAATATGTTATATAGATTTTTTTTATTACAATCCACTGCATAAGTTCTTTAAAAGTCTTCTTATTGAGAATTCACTTCACATTGGTCTTTATGAAATATATTTCTAGCTATGTGAATTAACTGAGGTGAGACTATTCACAATTATATGTTCCTTTTCTTTAGATTTAAAACGTTACAGAGTTTTATCTGGTATTCTGCAGATTGGTAAACACACTTACCTAAAAAACATGGACATGTGAACTACCTAGCATGATGTCCCTTCCTAATGACACTCAGTTTCACCCCTACTCCTTCTTGTTGCTGGGGATCCCAGGACTGGAAACACTCCACATCTGGATTGGCTTTCCCTTTTGTGTAGTGTACATGATTGCACTCATAGGGAACTTCACTATTCTGTTTGTGATCCAGGCTGAGAGCAGCCTGCACCAGCCTATGTTCTACTTCCTGGCCATGCTGGCTACCATTGACTTGGGTCTCTCCACAGCTACCATTCCTAAGATGCTCGGAATCTTCTGGTTCGGTCTCAGGGAGATCATCTTTGAAGCCTGCCTCACTCAGATGTTTTTTATCCACAATTTCACGGGTATGGAGTCAGCAGTCCTCTTGGCAATGGCTTATGACCGTTATGTGGCCATCTGCAACCCACTCCGATATAGCACCATCCTCACCAATAAGGTTGTTTCTGTGATTAGTCTTGGTGTGTTGCTGAGGTCATTTATTTCTGTTATTCCATTCGTATTTCTCATTTTGCGATTGCCCTTCTGTGGGAATCACGTCATTCCCCATACCTACTGTGAGCACATGGGTCTCGCTCGTCTGTCTTGTGCCAGCATCAAGATCAATATTATTTATGGTTTGTGTGCTATTTCAATCCTGTTTTTTGACATCATAGCCATTGCGCTTTCTTACATTCAGATATTGCATGTTGTTTTCCGTCTTCCTTCCCGTGAAGCCCGAATCAAGTCTCTCAGCACATGTGGTTCACATGTTTGTGTAATTCTTGCTTTCTATACACCAGCCCTCTTTTCCTTTATGACACACCGCTTTGGTCAAAATGTCCCCCACTATATCCACATACTTCTGGCCAATCTTTATGTTGTATTACCACCAATGCTCAACCCTGTCATATATGGAGTCAGAACCAAGCAGATCTATGACCATGTAAAGAAAATACTGTTAAAAACATGAGGAACTGAAAAAGAATAGTACCTAACATATATGAAATGGAACTTTTAAGCAGAGAAATACCTTGTTATATTAAGTTAAGTAAATTTAAATATGCTTTACAGAAATGTTTATTTATTTTGGCTCCTTTCTGTATTTTAATGTGTTCGAAGAGTGAAAGTTTAAGTTTCATTATCCAGTTCACATGGTAAATGATAGCTTATCAAGCTTTATATATATGATATTTTTATCACTGGTATCAATAGATTTCAAGTAGAATTTACAGAATGTGCCATATTTTTTTTTTTTCCGTACACCGGCTACCCTATATCATTTCTGTGAATTTTTTGATAATTCTCACTCCCTTTTTATCTCCAAGCCTCTCTGTATTTGTTTCTTTCACCTTACTCTGTATCCCACTCTCGTCCTTCCCTTTTTTCCCCTCTATCTTCAGAAGCCACTCATCCTCATTCTGTTATAAATATTTAAACATCTAAAATTCTGCCATAGATTAAGTACTGATTTTGTACATGACAATGAAGTGAGTAAATGACTGGGACTACAAAAATCTCCCTTATAAATTTTTGTGTGGTTTGTCACATTTAGATTTTCATAGACTAACCTATAATGTAAACATGAATAAAGGAACCACTTATAACCTACTGAGGTTGCTTAATTTCATCTCCCAGCTCTGTTTTCCAACTTACTTTTAGGCTCATTTGTAGTTGTTTCCTTTGTTCTGTTATTCTTCATATGATTTTAACAGCTAAGCAGAAATTGAGTTCAGTTCTAATTCTGTCTTGAATATATAACTTTTAATAATCCTCAACATCATAATTCTGTAAATATAGTCATAGTGATATGTCAAAGATAAACCATGATGACTTACTTATACCATGTTCCTAAAGTACTATATATTTCACAGTTTTACATAATACAGTATAGTGTTCTGTATTTTGCGAATAGTAGATATAAAATAATTGTTAGCTGTTAGTATTATCATTATTATTTTATAAGTATGTTTCGTTTTTTATTCTTACCATTGATAACAGTGTTTCTACTAGAGATGTTTATACATTTTTTAATATCACCCTCAGATAAAATACCCTGAAGCCAATGTGATGTAATTAAAGTTCAATAGTATCAAATATAATATGAAGATATTATATATGTACATTATATATATATATACATGCACACACAAGTTACTAATGCACAACTAATTTGTTGACATTTAGTAAGCATTGTGATTGTCCTGAAATTTTTTTTTAAAGGAAATTAAATGCTCATTTTCCCTATGTCCACCACAAATGACATTTATATTTTTCATATATATGTTAAACATTATTTCTTAGTCTTTAAAACAGGAATTTTTAATTTTGAAATAATTATTCACATAATGTATTTTTTTTCTTTCTCCATAGGTAGTATGAGGGAAGTTATCTCCATAATCTTTGTCATCTAGCTCGTATTCTCTTCATTTGAACCTTATGTTCCTCTTTCTAACTTTCTCTATCCTAATTTCTTTCATCAAGGATGCGATAACCCTATCTCTGAAGTACCTTTACCACTAGCCACTGTTGGTCTTCCAGGGCAGTTCATTTTATTTCACAAGTATCTCTTAGATATTTTTCTTTCTGCCTCTGATGCTATGGGCTTATTTGGTATTTTTAGAGGCCAGCATAGATATTTGCACTTTTGCTGCGTTCTTCACACCAAACGTCTCTCCCAAGTTCACTTTTCCTATCACACTTACCATCTTTCTTGGTCTTCATTTTCTAGAGATATGTCTATTTCTTGATCAACTCTTCTACTATCCAAGTATGCCTACTTTATAAGACTTATTGCCTTGCCTTTCCCTATTCACTAAATACAAGTGCCACACCAATTTTCTGGCATTTGCATTTTAATTTTAAAATCTACCATTCAAATAAACTCTTTATTCACAAAAAGGAAAACATCGGTACACATGGGAATGACTTTCTATATGTCAGCAAATTCTGGGGCAATTTCTCTTACACTGGTGAAAGTAGAGCGATACTCACTTTTCTTTATTTAATATGCACTTACGCTTAGTTCTCTTACAACCTAACATTATAATACCATGCAGTGAGTGCCTATCATTTTCTCTCTTCGTGGACCATAAGGAATTTGACTCACACGATTATTCAATAAATGTCTACTAAATGAATCAATCTAAGAAAGAATGAAAGAACTTATATGCTTATTATTAGTCATAGTATAACACAAGAAAATGAACATTAAATGTATCTAATAGTGTAAGTTACCATTGCCAAAAGTAATGTGTAGAGAAAAGGCTGCAAAAAAGAAGAATATTATATTGCATTGAGAAGATGTGAGTACACATATAGAGGATAATTTGGTGACAGAAAGAAGGGAGGGTTGGAGAGCTGGGAGAATAGGGTGAAGGATTAAAGATGGACAAATTAGCAGTTGATATATGGTCACAGAGATGGGGAGCACGGTGTAGGGAATGCAGTTAGCATTAATACATTGGCTAGATGGAAAACCAAAGTAGAGAAAGAGCAACTAGGGGGATCGTTTTATAAACTATATAATGTCTAACCAATGTACTATGTACTTGAAACTATAAAATAAAAAGATGTGAGTAAATGATTTAATTCTAAAAATAGTAAATGTGAGAGCACAGCACATCTTCCCATCTCAAATAATGGATTCATGCAAAATGTAACATAAATTAGCAGATTCTTTGCAACAATTGATCTTAATGTTATATAATAATTGTTTTAAACACTTTTACAATCATTATTCTGGTTAGGATGTCTCAGGTTGCAAAAAAAAAAAATAAAGAAAATCATGGTATAATTTTTTTTGACTATTATAAAATCTATTTTACATAACAATAAGCCCAGTAGAAGATCAGGATCCAAAGTTGGTTTTTCAATGATCCACAATGTAATTAAGGTTTTTTTCCTCCAGCCTTTAAAGAGCTGAAAAACTTCTCTCAACAGTCATCTTAAATTGAATAAATATTTAGTACCCAAGGTAATTCCCAATGCATCAAGTGACTTAATTTCTAGATGTCTTCTTCCTTAACTATAATTTATTCATTAAATATATAATTACAAAGAATATACTGACAGATATCCTGTTGATGAGGAAGATGTAAGTATAATAAATATGGCCCCACTTATAAGCAAAAGCTTATAGTAAACATACAGAGATTTACATGTAATTATTGTATATACTTGTATCATATACATAGCACTAATTGCAATTGTAAAATATTGGGGAACTGTGTAAGAATGGGGTATCATTAAATAAACATATATTGTATACATTAATAAAACTTTACACAGAAGAGCTTTCACTATTTTTTTTTCGAGTGAAAATAAAATCACCATTTTTTCAAAGCCATATGTATGTACAAATATTTACAGAAAACATTTTAGTTATTAGTGACTTTTACAAATATATATATTTGACTTTATGTGTACATTTTATTTTTTCAAATTGACTAAATGATAGATATAATTTAATAAAACTTATGTAAGTAAAATTAAATGTAAGTATAAAACTGTAGTTGATTGCTGAGAGATAAAAGTGGCATAATATCACAGAGTATTTTAAACAGTTCCCAGTGAATTTTCTTCATGTATTATTCTCAAGACCCCATATTTCTGTTTTATTCCTGGTGGTTTTTTTCATTCAGAAAAGGAAAATCAATGAAATTTTTTTGCTTATTCACTTTATGTTTGTATGTGTCATTATGACATTATAATGTACTAATCTAAGTGGACATCACCTCATTGCACTGCCAGCTTTCATTTATTGGTCATTTCTGCACATCTTTTCATTTGCTCTGTTTTTTGTCTCTCTACTCCTCTCTCTTCCACCTTTTTAAATTTAATTTTTTTTCAATTACTGTTGAAATATATTATATTAGTTTCAGGTGTACAATGTAGTAATTAGATATTTATGTAACTTACAAAGTGATTCCCTCCAATAAGTCTAGTAATTATCTGATACCATATATAGTGATTACAATATTATTGAGCATATTCCCTAAGCTGTTCTTTAAACTTTTGTCACAGTATTTTTATTTTTATAACTGTCAATTTGCGTATTGTAATCTCATCACCTTTTACAACCTTTCCCCCAACCACTCTTCCATCCGGCAACCATTAGTTCATCCTCTGTCTCTACGAGTCTGTTTCTGTTTCATTTGTTCATTTATTTTGTTCTTTAGATTCTCTTTTTTAATATGTGTTTAAATAATGAATTAATTGATTAATTAGTTTCAAGTACACAGTACATTGGTTAGAGATTTATATAGTTTATGAAATGATTCTCCTGATTACTCATGTTCTCCTCTGGCTCTATACCTAGCCATTCTACATGTAAGAGAGATCATATAGTATTTTTTCCTCTGACTAATTTTACTTCACATAATACCTTTTAGGTCTATCCATGTTATCGCAAATGATGATTTCATTCTTTTTTATTGTTAAGTAATATTTCACTGTATATATGTATCACCTCTTTTATATAGTCTTCTACTGATGGACACTTAGGTTGTTTCCATATCTTGGTTATTGTAAATAGCACTGCAGTGAACATAGAGGTACAAGTATTCACATTAGTGTTTTGGAATTTTGGGAAAAATACCCAGAAATGAAATTGTTGGGCCATAAAGTAGTGGACTTTTTAATTTTTTGAGGAATTTCCAAAATGTATTTCATAGTGGCTACACCAATTTACAATCCCACCAAGGTTTCTCCTTTCTTCACTTCTTTGTCGACACTTGCTGTTTATCGATTTATTGATGATAGCTATTCTGACAAGTGTGAAGTGACAGCTCATTGTGGTTTTAATTTGTATTTCCCTGCTGATTAGTGATGTTGAGCAACTTTTCATATATCTAATGGCCATCTGTATATACTCTTTGGAAAAAAATGTCTATTCAGGTCCTTTGCCAAATTTTAAGTTAGATTGTTCATTTTGTAGTGTTGCATATATTCCTTATATGTTTGGATATTAACCCCTTATTGGATATCTTCTCCTATTCAGTAGATGGTTCTTTCATTTTGTTGATGGTTTCCTTTGCTGTGCAAAAAGTTTTTAGTGTGATGTAGTCCCATTTGTTTATTTATTTATTTTTTTGTTTCCCTTGACCGAGGAGATATATCAGAAAAAATATTACTAAGAGCAATGTCAGAGAGTTTACTGCCTATGTTTTCTTCTTAGAGTTTTATGATTTGAGGTTTTATATTTAAGCCTTTAATCCATTTTGAGTTTATTCTTGTATATGGTGTAAGAAAGTTCTAGTTTCATTTTTTTTGCATGTATCTATCCATTTTTTCCCAGCATCATTTATTGAATAGATTGTCTTATCTCCATGTATATTCGTGTCTTCTTTGTCATAGACTAAATGACCATTTAGGTGTGAGTTTATTTCTGGACTCTATTCTGTTCCATTGATCTATGCATCTGTTTTTATGCTATTGTTTAATGCTGTTTGTTTTGATTACTCTGACCTTGTAATATAGTTTGATATAAGGTAGTGTGATACCTCCAACTTTGTTCTTCTTGCTTAAGATTGCTTTAGTTAAAAGGGGCCTTTTTTGGGGTCCATATAAATTTTAGTATTATTGGTTCTAGTGATATAGAAAATGCCACGGGCATTTTGATAGGAATTTCATCGAATCTACATTTTAACAATGTAAATTTGTAATGTAAATTTTTCCTATCCATAGGCATGGTTTATGCGTCTATTTATTTGTATCTTCTTCATTTTCTTTCTTCAATGTCTTATAACTTTGTGTACAAGTATTTTACCTCCATGATTAAATTTATTTATAGGTATTTTATTCTTTTTGATGCAATTGTAAATTGGATTGTTTTCTAAATTTCTCTGAAATTTCATTATTGGTGTATAAAAATGCAACCAATTTGTAAATATTAATTTTGTATCCTACTTGACTGAATTTATTTAACATCTCAAATAGTATTTCTTTTTCTTGTGTGATTGCTGTTTAGGACTTTCAATACGTAGAGTAAAAGCAGTAACACTTAACATCCTTGTCTTGTTTCTAATGTTAAAGAAAAAGTGTTTAGCTTTCCACCATTAAGAATGACATTAATAAAGAATCTGTGGTACATATATACAATGGAATATTACTCATCCATAAGAAGAGATGAAATACTGCCATTTATGACAACATGGATGGACCTCTAGATAATCATGCTAAGCAAAATAAGCCAGACAGAAAAAGTTGAAAATCACATTGTATCACTTATATGTGGGATATAAACCTAAAATCAACAAACAAACAGAGACTCATGGACATGGACAATAGACTAGTGGTTACCGGAGGATAAGAGGAGGGGGGAAGGGATGGTAGATGGGGTAGAAGGGGTCAAATATGTGGTGACAGAAAGAAAGTTTACTATGAGAGGTGAACACACAATGTAAATATGTATATATATATATATGTGTGTGTGCATATATATACATATATATACACATACGTGTGTGTGTATATATATACACACATACATGTGTGTATACATATATATACACCTAACTGTTAAAATGTACACTTGAAACCAATGCCACCATAAAATAAAAATAAATAAATAAATGCTCAGCCAAATAGAAGTAAAATTAGTAATAATAAAAAAAAGAATGATGCTAGCTATGGGTTTGTCATATATAACTTTTATTATGCTGAGATATGTTCCCACTATTTCTACTTTGTTGAGAGTTTTTATTACAAATGGATGCTGAATTTGGTCAAATGTTTTCTGCATCTGTATATATGATCACATGATTTTTATCCTTCATTTTGTTTATATAGTGTATCACGTTAATTGATTTGTAAATACTTAACCGAACTTGTATCCTAGGAATGATCCCACTTCATCATGGTGTATATAATGTTTTTATTGTACTGCTAAATTCATTTAGCTAATATTTTGTTGAACTTTTTTACATCTCTGTTCATCAGAGATATTGGCCTATAATTTTCTTTTTTATAATGTCTCTGTCTGGTTTTGGTATTAGGGTAAAATGAGTTCATAAAATGGCCTTGTAAACAGAGTCTTATTTTCTCCTCAATATTTTGGTATAATTTAAGAAAGATAACTATTAATTCTTCTTTGAATATTTGGTAAAATTCATCTGTCAAACCATCCAGTACAGGATTTTTGTTTATTGTGTTTTTGATTACTGATTTGATTTCTTTAGTAGTTATCAGTTTGTTTAGATTTTCTATTTTTTCCTGATCGTGCCTTAGAAGATTGTATGTTTTCAGGAATTTATCCATTTTTTCCAGGTTGTCCAATTTGTTGGCATATAATTGTCCCTAGTATTTCCTTATAATCCTTTGCATTTCTGTGGTGTCAAATTGCACTTCTCTTTCAGTTCTGATTTTATTTATTTGAGCCCTTTCTTTTTTCTTCTTAAAAAGAGGTTTATTAATTTTATCTTTTCAATAGAACAAGCTCTTGGTTTCGTGGTTCTTTTCTTTTTTGTTTTTGACTCTATTTTATTTATTTCCATTCTGATATTATTTCATTCCTTCTACTCGCTTTTTTGTTCTTTTTTTAGTTCCTTCAGGTGTCAGGTTACACTGTTTATTTAAGATTTTTCTTGTTTTGTGAAGTGACATGTATTGTTACAAATTTCCCTCTTAGAACTGCTTTGGGTCTGTCCTATATATTTGGGGTAGCTGCTTTTCATTTTTATTTGTCTCACGATATCTTTTGATTTTTTTAATCTTATTGTTAACACATTCATTGTTTAGTGGCATGTTATTTATCCTCCATACATTTATGTATCTTTCAGTTTTCTTCTGGTAATTGATTTCTTCTTTCATAATTGTGATCAGAGAAGATGCTTGATGTAATTTCAGTCTTCTTAAATTTATTGAGATTTGTTTTGTGGCCTAACATGTGCTCTTGTCCTGAATAATGTTGCATGTGCATTTGAGAGAAGTGTTTATTCTGCTACTTTTTTGTAATGTTCTAAATATTTTAATTAAGTTCATGTGGTCTAATGTGCCATTTAAAGCTGTTTCTTTGTTGATTTTTCTGTCTAGATGATCTATCCATGGATGTTAATGGGGGTGTTAAGTCCCTTAGTATTAATGCCTCTCTCTGCCATCAATATTTGCTTTGTATATTAGGTGCTCCGACATTGGGTTCACAGATGTTTAGGAAAGTTCTCTCCCTTGTTGGATTGATCCTTTTATCATTATGAAATGTCCTTCTTTGTCTCTTGTCACAGACCTTCTTTGAAAAATGTATTTTCTCAGATATAAGTATTGTTAGCTCAGCTTTATTTAGGTTTCTATGTGAATGAAATATCTATTTCCATTTTTTTACTTTTAGCCAATGTGTGTCTTTCAATCTGAAGTGGGTCTCTTGTAGGCAGCCTATGTATGGGTCTCTTTTTTTTTTAATCCACTTAGTCACCCTGTTTTTTTATTAGAGCATTTAGTTTACTTACATTTAAAGTAATTATTATAGGTAAGTAGTTACTGTCATTTTATTAATTGTTTTCTGATCATTTTTGTTGTTCTCTGTTCTTTTCTTATTCTATTTCTCTTTTCTTATATGTTAATAGATTTCTATAGCATTATGTTGGATTCTTTTATTTTTATTTTTTATGTATCTCTTGTAGATTTTTTGTTTTAGTTGACATGTACTTCTCTTATACCAAGCTATGTTTATAATAGTCTATTTCAAGTTGATGGTCACTTAAGTTTGAACAAAATCACCACAATTTTTTTTCACCTGCTGTTCATGGTTATGTTTTTGTCATTATTTTTTACTTCTTTTGTGTGTTTATGTGTATCCCTTAATTTGTTGTTGTAATTACTCATCATCTTCCTACTTTTGTCTTTTAACCTTTTACTAGCTTTATAGTTGGTTGATTCATTGTTTTTATTAAGTGTTTGCCTTTGTCGGTAGAATTTTTTTTCTATATAGTCTTATTTATGTTCTTTATCTTTTCTTCTTAAAGAAGTCCCTTTAACATTTCTAATATTACCAGTTTTTTGGTGACGAACTCCTTTATATTTTTATTGTCTGGAAAGCTCCTTATCCCTCCTTCGAATCCAAATGATAACCTTGCTTGGTAAAGTAATCTTTGTCATAAGTCATTACTTTTCATCATTTTTAATATTCCATACCAATCTCTTCTGGCTTGCAAATTTTGTGTTGAGAAATCATCTAACAACGTTTTGGGAGCCGCCTTGTACATCACAAACTGATTTCTCTTGTATGTTTAGGAGTCTATTCGCCTTTAAACTTTGGCATTTTAATTATAAAATGTTTCGATGTGGACCTCTTTGGGTTCATCTTGTTTGGGAGTCTGTACTTCATGGATTTCTATTTCTATTTTCTTCTCCAGCTTAGCAAAATTTTCAGTCATTATTTCTTCAAATGGATTTTCAATGCCTTGATCTCTCTTTTCTCCTGGTATCCCTGTGACGTAAATGTTGTTACACATGAGGTTGTTGAAAGGTTCCTTAAGTTATCCTCCTTTTTAAAAATTCATTTTTTTCTTTTTGCTGTTTCAATTTACTGTTTCCCACTACCCTGTATTCCACATTGCTGATTCAACCTTATGCTTTATCTATTCTGGTATTGGTTTTATCTAATGTATCCTTCATTTCAGTTATTCTTCATTTCTAACTGATTCTTTTTTATAGTTTTCATCTCATTGTGTAAGTTCTTACTGAGTTTACCTATTCTTCCTCTAATTTCATTGAACATATTTATAACCAGTGTTTTAAACTCTATATCTGATAGATTGCTCAACTGTATTTAATTTAATTTTTCTCTGGAGTTTTTTCTGTTTTGTTTTTTTCATTTTGGACATGTTTCTTTGCCTCTTCATTTTGGTTGCCTCCCTGCGTTTGTTTCTATGTATTAGGTAGATTAGCTATGTTTCTTAGTCTTTGCAAGATGGCCTTATGTAGCAAGGCTCCCATCGGACCCAGTGGCACAGTCTCCTTGGTCACCTGAGCTGGGTACTCCAGGGTTGTTCCTTGTATGGATTGTATCTGCGTTCTTGTTGTAGTTGAGCCTTGGTTGCTGTTGGCATGTCAGTGGGTGAAACTGACACTCAAGACTACTGGCTGTGAGAACTGGCCATGACTACAGTGAATGAGCTATTGTATGGGGGCTAACCCCTCAAATCAGGGTTTGCATTAGCTGGGCTTTGCTGAGTCTAATATTTGGGTGTGTTTTTGTGGAGCCAGTTGGGAGGTACTCTGGTGAGTTTTGTAGCTGGCCTCCCAGTGTGTTGGTTCTGAGGCTTTTGGGGAGGAGTTCCAGTGCAGGCCAAGGTCAGCTGCTGCCTCTGCCTGGCTGAGCACCACCTGGTAGGAGCTACAGAGCATTTGATAGACACCTCTTCTGGCCATAGAGTCACCTGGGAGAGGCTATATAGTGAACCGAGGCCAAACGCTACTAGTGTCAGACTTAGGTCCACTTCCAAGGAGGTATAGGGCATACTGAGGCCAGCTGCCCATTGAGGTTTGCTGACCTTTGAGAGATTTTAGGAACGTCTGCAGGGCAAGCTGAGGAGGGTTGTTTATGTGGAAAAGCTGCTGAATGAGGTTGGGATCAGGTGCATAAGTTGCCTGGAGCAGGGTCTCAGGGAATCTCCAGGGTTGGGCAAAGGTTTTACCCAGGTTAATGGAAATTTAGATTTGTGCCTGCTGGCTGAGTGGAGAAGGGCTTAACAAAGACACGGTAATGCTTGCCAGGTCTTTCATCTGGGAGAAAACTGCCCTGACCTCTGCCCCTCCAACCCTCACCCTGCAGCTAGTCAATTCATTTCCTCCTCATATGTCCCTGGTGCTTTTCAAGTTGCTGCTTCTGTGATAGAGCTCCAAGCAAGTGAATTTGAGAGTATGTCTGTGCACAGGTCTTTTAAGAAGAGTAGCACTTCATTCTCTAGCAGCCCGTTGTCTTTCTTGAACACAAATTCCGTTGGTTTTCACAGCCAAATATTATGGGGACTTCTCTACCTGGCACTGGTGCTCTGGAATGGGGAGTCCAGTGTTAAGATGGGACTCCTCCCTCCAAAGTGGGTCCTCCACAGCCCAGATATCCATTCTGATTCTTAACCATCACTCCATGAGTATAGAACCAGCCTATTCTGTGTCTGCAGCCCTCCTATTAGTCTAGGAGTGGCTTCTTTACATCCTTAGTTACAGTAATTTGTTCTGCTAATCTTCACATGTTTTTCAGTGATGATTGTTCTATAATTTAGTTGTAATTTTGATATGGTCATGGGAGGAGGCAAGCTCAGCATTTATCTACTCTGACTATCTTGACAGGAAGCCCAAAGAGGGTTTGCCCACCTTTTTAATTCCTCCCACTCTATCTCTCTCTCCTTTTTGCTTTCTTTGCTCACTTATGGCTGTATTTTTTTCTGAAACACATTCATTTGAATATATATCCCACTAAATATGTACTTGCACACACACACAAATGGAATTTTTCATTGGCAGTTTGGACAGTACATGCACATATATGTACATATATGGATATATGTGTACATTTACGTACAAACATACATATATACACACACACAATGTTGGAAGACTTTAAAAATGGAAAACATATTTCTGTCATGTAAATTCTCCCAACATGGACAATTTCAAATTATCGATGGTTTAACAACCATATTCATAATTTCTTAATTTTCAGAACATTTAATAATAGTCTCTCAAGAAACTTTATAATGTGGCTTTAGCACACTATTTCGCTATTTTTAGTCTCTAATTAATACCAGATCTTCACTGTTTCTATAGAAACACTGTCTAAAGACACTTTATTTCTTGCAAAATTTGGGCCATGGACATTTAATGAAGATGCATAAAATATGACCATGTAAAAATGTTTCCTCACTGAAAAAAGTAAAATTGGAATGGAATACTAAAATCTCAACTATAGATAACCTCTATCCTCCATAAAAATCTACTTTTTTTTCTTTGAAACAGCTTATTTTGTTTATGCCAATAACATAGTAATTTTTTCAAAGAATATTTAATAAGAAACATGACTCAGTATATTGTGCCAGGTACTGTGGTACATATAGGGATGTATATGATTTCTGGATTTTGCTCCCTAGTGGCTGAAACATATCAGCATTACATTATATGATGTCCAAATGGAAATAGTGAATGATTGTGTATATAAGGGGAGAAATGGAGAAAAGGGAGGGGTTATCAGAAAAGAAGTCAAGTCAAGTTGTATAGGAGGATAAGCTGATCTCTCTTGGCATAGAATAATTAAATACATTCTAGGAAAATGAAAATTACAAACGCTGCATTTTTATTTGGCCTATTTCAGTGCATTTACCATGTGCATTTTAATGAGAATCATTACAATTTGGCAGATGTGCAGCACTAATTTTCTCCTGATAGCTCAGTACCTCTTGTGGCATTGTAATTATTTCTGTATTTCCAATCTTCACTCATTCTTTGGTTAAATGCTTACTTTGTTCCATTTTATTCTTACCTACTGATTCATGCAGATATAGAGTTTACTACTACTACTATTATAAATATTATTATTATTATTATTATTATTATTATTATTATTATTATTATGTCTATACTTTCCCCCAAAGCTCCACATAAACTTCACCAAGTATAAAAATCTTAAAAACACAGTTTGATGTATCTATTTTTCGCTTTGCAATATTCCTATTAGATTAATCCACTTTGCACGTAATGATAGTTCAGTAGTGTTTGTTTGTTTCCTTGTTATTTTATCTTTATTTTTTGTTTAATTTATTCATAGATAGTATTTTCTTTAATAAATAAACACAATTTACATATTCTTCTTTTGATATTTGACTTTAATTATTTCACTATTTGAATAAAATCATCATGAACATTTTTGTGTATATATTCTGGTGAAGATAATCACTTATTTCTTTTGGATAACTACTTAAAAGTAATTGCTGGTCCACAGGGAATATTTAAAATTAATAGACACTTTCAATTTACAAAATGGTTTGTCGATGAATGATACCTGAAATTAGTTATCTTAAATTCAGATGTATTGATGGGTCAAAGGATGTCACATTGTTGTTTGAATTACCATTTTCCTGATTAGTAACAGTAAGGAAAAATTATTTATTTTACTCATTGGATATTCTCTTTAAAGTGCTGATTAAGTTTTTGTTACTACTTTTTATATTGAGTTGTTATTTTTTATAGATTTATAGCAATATCAATGCACCGCTTTCATACATTATTGACATAATTGCTTTAACTAATATATATATAATGATAAAACCATCTCCCAGTCAGTGATTTGCCTAGAAGATCACCATCTTAATAGAAACTTTGGTAAGCAGTGTTCTTGTATTTGTCAATGATTAAATAATATAATTTTACTTTTAGTTTTACTTATTATTTTAAAAAATACAGTTTGATTTGTTCTTTTGTAACTTTAGAAAAACACATTTTCCCTTTCTTTGGCGTCCATATATTTCACATCTGTAAATATACTTTGTGTTATTTTATTACTTGTGTTAAACTAATTATTATTAATTTACATTTAAAGCCAATAAATTTAGCACTGCATGGGAAAGAAATGAAAGACTTTGTCTTATTTGTTAGCCATGATAAATTAATAAATCATTGATGAGTGTGAAGACAGATGTGGGAAGGGGAGGTACACATATTGGTAGTTAATGTCCTAAATCTGCATTTTTTAATATCTAATCAAATCAGGACACACAAATTCACCCAATAAGAGATTTTGTTCACTTCATAGGAACATATTTTGGTAATATTAGTTTTATATCTCTGACTTCCCATTGACAATATGTGTGTATATGAGGTGGAGGAGTTGTTGTGGAAGGTGATGTCTGCCTCTACAAAAGTCTCTTTATCCCAGGTACAGATAATGGGATCTTTTTCAGGAGACTTTGAGGTGTTAGTCCTATTTCATATAGGGGAATTGAGTTGGCTTTGTTTTCAGACATGACCCTTAGGATCATAAGTACAAGTACTATAAAACTTTATTTTCGTTAGTAAATATGCCGGAGCTCTCTAGCCCTAATCCTACTGCAGGTGAGTTTTCTATTAAATGCTTGTTGGAGATGGATAGTGATCAGAGACTCTTATTGAACAGTTAAAAATAGTCTCATTACTGTAGAAAGATTTCTCGGCTAAAAGAGGTCTTTACCGCGTCATGTTGAGACAACTTAAAATTTTAAACTTATCATATGTAAAAGGAAGTTAAAGTTGTAGTATAAATGATGATCTTCACCCCCAGTGACAATTGTGTATTAGGACGTGGCCTTCCATAACAATAATTTAAAAAATAAGGTTATTAGATGCCCAGGGTTAAGTAAAGATTCGTAAATTTGTTTACAAAGATGAAAGCAGAGAAGTAGAAAAGTCTGAAGATAGACATTATGTACAGTTTTGCAGTATTTACAGGTAGGGGAATCTAACTTTTAATGTAATTAATAAAATGCTACTCAACACGGGGGCTTTTTCCTCCCCTTGTGAGTCAGTTAGAGCTGAGATTAAACTTCCTTCCTTCCCTCCTCTCTTTTCCTATACTCTTCTGCCTCTTTCTTATTTTCTATAGTCTTTTCTTATATCTTTGTTTTTTGCTCTAAGAAAGCAAGGAAGAAGAAAGGAAAGATGGAAGGAAGAAGGAAGGGAGGAAGGGAGGAAGGAAGGAAAAAAGGAAGAAAAGAAGGGAAAAATATTTTCAGTGTGGTGAATTAAGAGTGTGGATTTCTTTAGTCCAATGCTGACCATTATAGTCATCAAAAATGTGTCTTTACTCCTCTCAAATCTTCTCCTTTTAACAATTATTTGCATTATTCCCTTTACGGCTCACCCCAGACACACATAGAAGGAAGAGTAGAATTGCCGAATATCCTGAGATATTCCTGAGAATTTGACAACTTGTAGAAACTGGAGATTCTTTCTTAATTTAACTTCCATTTGAACACTTGTAGCAAAGAGATGCATTTCTCTCTGGGAGGATATTTTCAGCAACAGGGTTTCCCATTTTTGTGTAACTATGTTCTCACATGAAGTATAGTATAGTATGTCTGTCTTTGTGCAAATCTTTTTATATCTGATGTACAGTGTGGTGTGTCTGCGAGGAAATATGTGTAAACATGTAGGGATGGATTAATGAAGTATAACTTGGATCTGATTTTCTAAATATGTATCATTGTAAAAATTGATGTTGAACAACAGTTTTAAAAGCCTTGCTAGATTTTCTATCATCTTACATGTCTGGGTGCATCCATGTTCTTATATGTATTGTTATGTTTTTTGGCAGGTGTCTGTATCTGTAGTTCTGTGATCTTGTGTTGATGTGTTTAAGCAAGGTGTACTTTGTCTTCAAAGAAGGCTGAGATCTCAATATGGACAGAAATCTCTTTGTTTTTGAAATACATTCCAAGTTTTGTATATGGCTTCAATAAATAAGTGTAAGATACTCTTGTCCAATATCTCAGAGGGTTATTTATCATAACGTTAATGCCCCCACCACATCATTTGAAGAGTGCTCAGTCTGTCTACATCTGACTCTGGACTCAAGTTTTAAATTAGCTTTTCTAATTGGAAAAACAGATAAACATTATACCTATTGGAGAAGGTTTGAGCTCTGCATTTATAGATCTTATTTTTCTTTCTAGAGGCAATCAAATACTTCGCTTCTTGTCAATGGGAAGATGTTCCACACCAACACTACCACTTTCCACCCAGACAACTTTTTCTTACAGGCATCCCAGGACTTGAGGAGTCCCACGGTTAGATCTCATTGTCTTTTTTGCTCCATTTACTTAATAACAGTGCTGGGCAATGCTACACTTTTGCTGATCATCTGGTTGGATCGTACACTGTGGGATACCATGTTCTACTTTCCAGCCATCTTATCAGCTATAGATCTGGCCCTTTCCACAACCTCCGTGTCCTGAATGCTAGGTACCTTTTAGTTTCATGCACATGAAATTGGTTTGGGAGCCTGTGTGGCTCAGATGTTTCTCATACACACCTTCACAGGAATGGAATCTACTGTTCTCTTGGCAATGGCTTTTGACCGTTATGTAGCTATCTGTGCACCCCTCCATTATACAACCATCCTGACACCCTGAGTGCTAGTGGGCCTTGGTGTGTGTATTATAATGCGTCCAGTCCTGCTCATGTCGCCCATTCTTTAACCCATCGTCCGCCTTTCCGTGGGCTTGAATTATTGCCCACTCTTATTGTGAACACATGGATATTGCCAAGTTAGCCTGTGCCAGCATTCAAATTAATGCCATTTATGGGCTTTTTGTGGCTTCTTTTCTTATTTTGGATGTGGCACTGCTTGGAACCTCTTATGCCTACATCCTCTGTGCAGTTTTCTGCCTACCATCTCGAGATGCTAGTCATAAAGCCTTGAGCACATATGGGTCACATCTTGGGGTCATATGTGTTTTCTATTCACCCTCTCTCTTCTCCTTTCTCACCTACCAATATGGCAAAAAAAAAAAAAAAAATTCTTCGTTATGTACACATCCTTGTTGCTATCTCTATGTGGTTATCCCACCTGCTCTCAACCTTATCATTTATAGTGTCCGGACAAAGCAGATTTGTAAGTATGTGATCTGAGTTTTCACCTCAAGATAGGGTCTCTTCTCTCCTTAGTTCTTGAGAGTGTGGGTATAACTGAAAGAAGTTAATTTAGACTCTGCTCTAGGTTAATTACATTTTTAACTGTTCCTTAGATCACAAGATCTTTCAGATCCTAAAGGAACAAACTTTGGACAGTGATTTCTGGCCTTAAATTCCAATATTTACTCTCCATATTGGCGTTGAGTGTTTATTCTTCTGATATATATTCCATACATAAGGGAAAATACCCCACTGGAAACACTTTCATTTTTAACCATGGAATTTTAGAGAACTCACAACTCTGTATTTGAAAATAGAATAGTATTCCTGCTGAGCACAATTAGTTTATGTCAATTATCTTTTTTTTTTTCCTGAAAACAAAACAAAACTAAACTAAATTCAAATGTAAAATAAGAATGATTCTGGTAGATTTCGTTTATAAACTTA